>NC_056747.1:632725704-632818836 GCF_019279795.1 Protopterus annectens
AAATCATTCTCCCCTCATTGAGAGGAATGCCATCATCCACTGCCACAACCACCTGCCCCATCTGTGTGATTCTAAAATAAATAACGGAAGGTCTCACACAGTAATATATGACTGAATTGGCAAGCCATGCCTTGTTACTACACGTGACCATATCTCTCAACCTAAAGACACTGAAAATAGGAACAAAGGCCCTTGAAAAGTAGAAACCATCCAGTTAAAAATCTAGATGTCTAATTAGCATAAAATGTGAATACCAAAGAGCACAAACCCCACTGCAGTAGGACTGTGGGCTAATATTCAGAAGCACATTTAAAAAACAAAGTCTTAAAATTTATTGAAAAATATAAGCGTATTATCAGACAGTGCAAAATCTGTAGACTTTAATATATTGCAAAACTTTACAAAACAAAGTAATTTGTGTTTAAGAAAGAGGGAGATGCAAGATGTGTGTCCTCGTTTTTTTAAATTAGTGTTACTATTATGTTGATCATATAGTGTGTTTTTCTGTGTATTAGGCAGCTTCAGAAATCGCATATAAGGGGCATTCAGAAAATTCTGTGAAAGGGTAAATCAAGCTTGAAATTAGGAACATGCCTCCAAAAATAGGGACATCCTATGCAGGGGCAAAACTGGCCTGAAAACATAAATGTTCCTCAAAAATAGGGACAGTTCAGAGGTCAATACGCAACAGGGAGGAGCTACCATTAAAGGGTACCAGTTTTCTTTGCGACATTCATTCATTCACAGCCTCTACAATTACTATTCACTATAGTCATAAAAACAGGGAACCCGTAAGGCCTAGGATTTTGAGACATTATGGCAAAAATTCAGTAACCTTGACAGAAAAAACACTTACTTTCTGTTTACTGACACTACCTACTAATAGGTTTACAGTTATCGCTAGGTAAGAAAGCCACAAAATACTATGGGTACTTTGAAACCCTGTAAGGTTTTAGAAGGGTTGAATGACCGAAGGCCTTAAGATGAAGGAGGCTCAAACCAAACTCAACCCAATCACACAACAAAGTCTTTTACAAACTCCAAACACACACAAAAAGTGAAGAATAGCCGTTAAAACAGCTTTTATGACAAGAACAGCAAAATTCTGACAGAAAAAAGTTAGTAAATTTTACTACTCAGCTCAGCCAGCTCGAGACCACGTCTTCGCAGATTAGCGGCAAACGAGATCTGGGGGAATGGTAGTGGTGCATCCTGGGATATAGTAAGCTCAGCCAATAAGAGACTTCGCTCTTTGGCATAAGCGTGCCGAGTCGGAGCCGAGGGATCGGCTCCGAACCCATCAGTCAGAATGTAGGCGAGATAGGATCACATAACATCATTTGTTACCATCAGATGTCAGGCATGAAATCCTGATAAGTTGGCTTTTCACAACCTCCTTTTTATGGAAAGGGCGACAGCTGGTGTATGACAAAAAAGAATTACAGATGGTGGGCATCCTGTAAGTCTGTGTGTCCATACCACCATACTGGTCTTTCTTGATTTCTATGTCCAAGTAGTGGATCTGAGCTGGGTCAACATGGTGGGTGGTACTAGACTGCAATTCATCCATAAAAGTATCCAATTGTGTCTCTGCACCAGACCAAAGGATTAGTAAATCATCCAAATAGCAAATATACTCCACATATTTTTTGAATAAAGGAAGCTTGAACAAAGTCATAAATGCCCATGTCAGCAAGAAGATTTTGCAAAGGTGGGTCACATGCAGCCCCCATAGCTATGCCTTTCAGCCGTTTGTAAAATTCCCCAAAGGTCAAAAAAATCATTGTTCAATACAACCTCCATGGAATCACAAACCAGTGTGGTGACAAAGCGTAAGAGAACCGTATTGAGTCACCATTTCAACGAACAGTAACAGAACTTCAAGAGGAATCAGTGTATAAAAACTCTGGATGTCAAAAGTCACAAGAAGACATTCACTCCACAGTCCAATTTTCAGAAGTTTGTCTAAAAGATCCCAAGGAATCACTGACAATGTGTGGAAAATCTTGAACAAGGTGTTTCAACATGTAGTCTGTGAACTTACGTGACTAAACATTTGAATGAATTTTTGGAATGCCAAAATTCTTTGGAATTGAGGGGTTTTGTACTAAAAGATAATTGTACAGGCTTTGAGAGATAGTATCAAAACAACAATAGTTCATCCAGGAACATTTTGACTGTTTTGTAAGCAATATTGATCGTGTCGATATAAATTTGACTTGTATAGTCCATCCAGTCCATAATAACTAATCCTCCTCCCTTATTAGGTTTCATGTACCTGACGTTCTTTGTTGTTAATGATACTGTTTAGATTATCCCTGTCAGCCTTGGAAAGATTATAAAATTTCTTCCTGTTCCTTCCATTGAATAGTTCTCCAATTTCTCTCTCACAAGACTTTTCAAAAGAAATTTATGACAGGGAGCAGTGGGGGGGGGGGGGGGGTTGCCAAACTCCTCCTCATAAACTCATTCAAAGAGGAATCAGATTCACTAAACAGTATGCAAGTTGAGTTTATGTGTAAAAAGTTTTAAATCAAGTACAGCGTCCACCATGTTGGCCCAGGATGCTGGTATAAAATTAAATCCTTTAAGGGAAAGGTTGTGATGTTCAGGGCCTATGTTTAAGTCAGAAAAATAGAAAATACTGAAACCAAAGAAGGAAGTAATATTCACCATACATGTACATGGGGGTGAAGGAAAAAAGCTGCTGTTGATGTTTATCATTTCTTGGCTGGGTGACCCCGGTTCCTCTTGTTCCAACGGCCCCTTGATCTAGTCGGGTAGAAATTCCCTTGTCCTTGTACAGATCAGTGTTCCTGGTTGGCTAGCCTCTCAAACCTTCTCAGGGGTACCTCCTCTAAGGGGACTTCACTGTGATGTACTTAGTTGCTGTATACGAGGTACTCCTCGCTTATCCAGTTGTTCAACTTGACTCGACTAGTATAGGGTGGCTTGGGATACACTGTTCTATTACGACATTCCGTTTCATCCCAAAGCAGTTTCTTATCCTTCCTGTTCTTAATATGCACCAATTTGTTACCAATCTGTTGAAACACCACGTTAAAATTGTATTTATATTTATGAAAGTCAATATCTGCTATAATAGACTCTACTCATTTTGCAATCTCCTCTTTATATTGTACTATACATCTCCCATTTTCTTTAATTAATAATTTGGTAAGATCTCGGCGTGCATGGTCAAAAAGTTCCTGTAACTGTAGGTGAGTTTTCTTCAACCCCCTGGGGGCATTTCTATACCCAAAGGCCTTTAGGAACATGTTGTCTCTTCAAATCTTCCCTCAAGACGTAATTACAAAACTGCAGAGACAAACTTGTACAATGATTCATCTAAAGCTGAAATTTATTCTTGTAAGCTAATGGCCACTAGCAGATTGTATTTATGTTTTTTTTTGCACTTCTGCTTTATCATTTAAACACTTGAGATGTGGATGAAAACTCCTGTGAGCCTGATACTTGTATCACCCACTGCTGTGTATTATGCTGGTCATTCACTGCAATAGCTGGTCTCAATGATCATTGAATAGTGTCTTCCACATTACCACTGGCCACATTCGTAACATTACCATGCTTAAATTGAGACAAGGCCTGTGTTAACTGCTGAATAAGCAAAGTCAAATTACCCACCAGGTTCAGATGTGCTGTAAGTGGGAGCATCATGAAACAATTCCTGTGAGTCAAAGGCTGACATATGATGGAATCCTCTGAACAAAACCAACAATCCACAAAAAGCCAAGAAATACCTGGAACTGGAAAAAAAAATCCAAGCAAAGAACAAACAGCTGAAAAGGAAGCCAAAGACCACAGCAAATGAATCCAACAACGGTAAAAAACACTACAGTTCACGGCTGATGTAGAAAGAAACAAATCCTTTATTGGTAAAACCACTCCAATTCACGGTTCAGCAATTTCGTCTAAACATAGACTTCTTCAGAACCATGAAAACTCCTCTAAACATTGAATTTAAAAGCTTAGAGAAGTAAAACCACATCCCCAGGAACTGTCAATCAACAGGTAGGCTGTGGTGTAGAGAAAGAGTCCTGGGACAGACACAAGGAACTCAAATTAGGAAGGCATACAAAAACATTTATTTCTAAGATGGTGAAAGAAACATGGAATGCACTGGTAAGAAAGGTGGGAGAACACAAAACAATGGAAGGACTCAAAGTAGAAGGGTAGCTTTATAGGGCACTAGATGTAAAAGAAAACTATTCTTACACCTTACATTAAAAACCACAGCCAACCTCATACTAATACAAAAAACGCACTTGACTGCAGATCAATGGGCAGAAATTAGCAGAAAGAAATGGATAAGTCAAATCATAGCTTCAGAGGGGAAAACAAACAGTGCTGGGGCTGCCATAATAATTAAAAAACAATTTAAGGAAAAAATACTTAAAACCAAACTGACAAGGAGGGAAGATGGTGCTATGTAACATTTAATAGTCCTACAATACCAAAACCTATAATGGTACTTAATGTTTACGCACCTTGTAATAACCAACAACACTTTTTTATGTCATTATACCCAACCTTAAACCAATTTAAAGGTCACTACCTAGTGATTGGAGGTGACTGGAATACATATCAAAACCCAGAAAAGGATAAATCTAATCTGACCAAATCACATAATAAACAAGCCACATTAGCCCTTAATGAACTCAAACAAGATTTCAAACTATATGACCCTTTTAAACATGGGAACAGTGCAGATAAAACAGGGAAATTCACATTCTATTCGCAACGCCACAAAATGTGGTCAAGGATAGACTTCTTAATCTCTGACATATTCATTAACATGGACCCAACAATAACTATACATACCAGGTTCTTTTCAGATCACTCCAAAATCACACTGAACATTAACTGGGACAAAAAGATATATTTAGAGAATAGGGGTCATTAAACCCTAATTTACTTTCCAAAATGGATGTAATAAAAGAAACAGAAGCAATACTAAAAATAGCTCTTACAAATATCACTAACTCCCAAGTACCAACTGACAGAATGGGCTGCAACCAAAGCACAAATCAGAGGATTGTTTATCAAAAAAGCAGCATACTATAAAAAAATACAACTGAAAGAGGAGCATATACTGAAAGGGAAAATAGAGCATCTTGAAAAAGAACAAATAAATAACCCTAAGAACCAAACAGAAGCAGAACTTTTAAAACTGCAAAGGGATCTACATATGTTAGAAACCAGGAACCTATCTTTCTATGAAGCCAGAATGTTAGCCACTTGCGCAGAAGAAGCTCAAATACCATCTAGAGCTCTGGCCAGAATTATCTGCCAACACAAAAATGCCTCCAATATATCAGAAATAAACTACAGAGACAAAAACTACACAAAAAATGAAGACATTATTAAAACATTTGAACAAATATACTCTCAAATATATGGAGCACAAATACTACAAACCTCAAAGGAAGATAGAACTCTTTTTCTTCAAAAACTGAAATTCCCTAAACTCAATTTAGACCAACAAATAACTGTGCCGATTATCCATCAGTGAAATTATTACAACAATCAAACACTTAAAAGTGCATAAGGCTCCAGGTCCGGATGGACTCGCATCAGAATTTTACAAAGCATTTTCCCCCTTGATAGCCAAACTACTATACTATACACTGAATTACATAATAAACTATAAAATAAATGATATCCACTTTAATGTCTCAAACTATATTTATATTAAAATAACACACAGACCCCAAAAACCCAGACAGCTACAGACCCATCTCCCTCTTAAATATAGATACTAAAATATTTACCTCTATACTTGCAAACAGAATGAAAAATCTGATAGAAAAAATCCTCTCCCCAGAACAATCCGGTTTTACACCACATAGACAGACTAGTGACAATACATTAACATTAGATGCACTAATATCCTACGCTAACCGATACAATATCAACATCTACACAATGGTAGTGGATGCCCACAAGGCATTTGATAGGGTTAATCTAGAATTCTTACTCCAAACACTACCCTACTTTAATATACCCAATAACTTCAGATCATCCAAACTCTCTATAGCAACCCATACACATCTCTGTATATAAATAAAACTTGGTCAAATAGGATCCTAATAAAAATGGAACAAGACAAGGATGCCCACTATCACCCTTCCTGTTTAACCTATACCTAGAACCACTCTTTCTGTACATTAAACAAAATACATATCACAATCCTCCATCAATACACAACTTCAAAATATACCTCACTGCATTTGCAGATGATCTGAACATATACTGCACTACACCAAATTCAGATATAAACAAAATAATAGCTGCAATTGAACATTTCTCGACTATGTCTAACTACAAACTAAACCTTAATAAAACTAATATTTTCCCCTAAAACACCCAAACTCATCTCACTAATACCATTGTTAAACACAATAAAAATTAAAGAAGAAACTAAATACCTGGGAATCACCTTTTTCCAGAGTAACAAAGACTTCTACCAACACAATGTAAACCTTAAATGGCAAAATATAATGCAAGACTGCAAAGATGGAACAACCTAAAACTACCATTCTTGGCCAAAGTATCAATAATCAAAATGAACATTTTACCTAGATTAATGTATATATTCATGACATCACAGACAACAATACATAATAAATTCTTCAAACAAATTCATACCTTCCTAGCAAAATTTATATGGGAACCCAAAAAAAAAACAGAATCTCCTATCCAAAATTAACACTCCCCAAAAGCAAAGGAGGACTAAATCTACCAGATTTTAAAATGTACTACTCGATCATTAACACTAACAGAATATTGAGAATAGCTGAACATAACCCGTCAATGGAAAATTGGTCTCCTCTGGGTGGCAATATATTATAGATATATTAAAGCTCTAGGTTTCAATCCCAAAGCACTTCCATTCCTGAAGCAGAAAGAAATACAAACTTATAACATTATAGAGCCCTTAAAACATTCTATCAACCTAGCGCAAAAACTCTTTCAATTCTTGAACCTTAGACATGCCATGACAATACTGCAACCCCTTCATAAAAACCCGAATTTAAAAATAAACAATAAGATGCTGGACTTAGTCTCTTTTCCCAGACTAAAAGATAAAACAATCCAAGATATCTATCCCTACCTTAACTGTTCAATACAAGAAATGAGGACCAACTTAAACCTCCTAAATCACACATAATAATCCTAAGACAAATCAAAGAACTGTGTTCCAGTTATCTCCAAAATATTACTATGACCAATAGTGACATAGAAACTTGTAGCAGGCTTTGGAAAACTATTATCACAACAAAGAAAACTATTACCAATTCATATAAAATGATAAATGAAATCAAATACCAGAAGGACCTCCTCTTCTCTAACTACTGGAGAAAAATTAAACCATCCATAGATGATCAGCAAATAAGCCAGGCAATCAATCTAACACTGAAGATTCTACCCCTCAAAAAGTTAGCATACACTCAGCTCATGATCAATAATAATGCTCATTTTACACCTGCAATCCTACACAAATTTAACACATCAAAATCACCTTTCTGCCCACACTGTAAGGACCAGATAGCTGACTTAATCCATGTATTTTGGAGCTGTAAATGTGTCTATAAACTCTGGAACTCTCTCAAGGTACAATTACAAAAAACGGGTTATCAAACATCAACATTAACTTGGGAATTCACTCCGTTACACATTCTCCCACCCAAGAAAACAAGCAAATACACTTTTAACAAATTTTCCTACTAATGAAACTGTATATAGCTTTTAAATGGCTAGATACGATAAATATCTCTTGGGAGGGTTTTAAACAAGTATCTATACAACACCTTTTAGCTCATAAAATAGTAATAGATAAAAGAAACAAAAACATGAAATCCAGAGAAATTTGGGAACAAACCTTTAACATCATATTAGCATAATTCATCACACAGCAACTTAGAAATACACTATAATGGAACCAAAGAACACATACAAGTTCAGATATTAAATAATAACTTGGATATTACGAATGTATATACTGTCTATATAACTGTGGAATTAACAATGAAAGCATCTATGTACATAGTATAAATAGATATGTTGTATGACCTATATCCTGTGGTATTTGACATCAATGTATAACATATGTATATGTGTGTATGTATGTATATATGTGTGTATGTATGTGTATGTGTGTGTGTATATACATATATATATATATATATATATATATATATATATATATATATATGTGTGTGTGTGTGTATATGTATATATATATATATATATATATATATATATATACACACACACACATATACACACACACACGCACACACACACAGTCATGTTGTAAGATGTTTTTTATTTGTGACATTTATTAATGTAAAAATAAAAATAAAAATTATTGAAGAAAAAAAAAAATCATTCTCCCCTCATTGAGAGGAATGCCATCATCCACTGCCACACCCACCTGCCCCATCTGTGTGATTCTAAAATAAATAACGGAAGGTCTCACACAGTAATATATGACTGAATTGGCACGCCATGCCTTGTTACTACATGTGACCATATCTCTCAACCTAAAGACACTGAAAATAGGAACAAAGGCCCTTGAAAAGTAGAAACCATCCAGTTAAAAATCTAGATGTCTAATTAGCATAAAATGTGAATACCAAAGAGCACAAACCCCACTGCAGTAGGATTGTGGGCTAATATTCAGAAGCACATTTAAAAAACAAAGTCTTAAAATTTATTGAAAAATATAAGCGTATTATCAGACAGTGCAAAATCTGTAGACTTTAATATATTGCAAAACTTTACAAAACAAAGTCATTTGTGTTTAAGAAAGAGGGAGATGCAAGATGTGTGTCCTCGTTTTTTTAAATTAGTGTTACTATTATGTTGATCATATAGTGTGTTTTTCTGTGTATTAGGCAGCTTCAGAAATCACATATAAGGGGCATTCAGAAAATTCTGTGAAAGGGTAAATCAAGCTTGAAATTAGGAACATGCCTCCAAAAATAGGGACATCCTATGCAGGGGCAAAACTGGCCTGAAAACATAAATGTTCCTCAAAAATAGGGACAGTTCAGAGGTCAATACGCAACAGGGAGGAGCTACCATTAAAGGGTACCAGTTTTCTTTGCGACATTCATTCATTCACAGCCTCTACAATTACTATTCACTATATCCCAATATCAGTGCTGATAAAGCGAGTAATCAGAAGGACTGAATTTCCCGGCAAGGTAAAACTCAAAAGCACCCACACTTATTTTCAGCACCTAGACGTATATGTGGCTCAGGGAAGCCACAGTGGTTAGCGTTGCTGTCTCACAGCAAGAGGTTCTCTGGTTCGATCCTCGGCCGGGGTGCCTTCTGTGTGGAGTCTGCATGCCCTCCCTGTGGTCGTGTGGGCTTCCTCCGGGTGCTCCAGTTTCCTCCCACATTCCAAAGACATGCTGTAGGTGGACTGGACACTCTAAATTGCCCCTAGGCATGAGTGCATGTGTTTGTGTGCCTTCTGTGGAAGGTTGGGCGCCAGGCTGGCAACTTGACACCATAAAACTCCAATGCCAATCATGAGCGGACAGGTGATCCGCTGTGGCAACCCCTAACCGGGTAAAAGCCGAAAGAAGAAGAAGACGTATATGTGGCTCACTGCATTTTAATGAGTTTTTGGCCTTAAAACTGCCTATCTACTTACACACGAGTATATACAGTACACTTTAACATATAAATAACTAAAGTATGTGCTGAAAACATTTGCAAATTATATCAAAATAAGTGATACTAGGGCTAAAAAGGGATCTAAATCTTAGCTTATTTAAGAATGTCAGAATACAAATTACCAGAAAAATGCTGTACGTTTGTTTATCAATAGTTCTCTAGTAACCAGGAGGCAAGTTTAAGTGTTTAGGGGTTCGGCTGGATAGGAGTTTGGCAGTCTAGCATGGAAACAGTTAAAAGGGAGTATCTAGGAGACAGGGATGCAATGCAACAGGAGAAACTTTGGTCCTAGTGGATTTAAAGTTGAACTGCGGTGATGGTGCTGCAGTAGCATTGTCGCCTCACAGTAAGACGCTGTTCGGTTTGATTCTCAGCTAGAGCGTCTTCTGCGTGGAGACATGCATGAATGGGCGTACCTTCATTGAAGGTTGTGCGTCAGGGCTGGAATTCCGCTGTGGCAACCCCTAACCGGGAAAAGCCGAAAGAGACAACAACAACTGGAATGACTTTTGGATGGAATGTTGCATTTTGAATAAGCTATGCAAATCAGAAGAAATGAAGGACAGTGTAGAGGAAATCCTGATGGCAGGGTCTCAACAAGGTATCGAAGATTTTCACAGAAGGATACTTGTGGCATTTGGTGTTAATTGGAGATATAAAGAAGTCATACATTGGCTGCTTTCAAAACCTTCAGTATCTTCTTGGTTGCGGATAAACTCAACAGTCAAGGGACATCAATAAACAGAGATTCATTCAGTCCACCAAATAACTGGCTTCCCCTCAGATGTGAGGTTCATTCAATCCACTAAGCAACTGGCTTCCCCTCAGATGTGAGCCACTAAGATGACAACTGTTTAAAGCCCATACCTGAACTCTCACTTCTTCTCTACACAAGAATCAAAACAAACCCCATCTTGCCCTGATATACCATGGAAACATGACATCTGGAAAAATGTGTTGGAAGGCAAGAATGTACAAAGTAAGTATTGCTCTCCTCAACTCAGCACACATGGGTATGCAATATTTCTGACCAGATTACAGTATTTGGACCATTTCCCCCCACAGTGCCTTCCCACCAGAAAGCAGACATCTGTTGGGATAATGACAACCCCCCCCAAGATTCACTGGAATAATAGGTATCTCCATGACTAAGTGGATCTAATTTTGCAGCTGTTTAACAACTTTATCTTTGCATCTCGAAGATCCTTCTCTTGAGACAATCATACTCACAATTTACTGGTGGAGATACCTGGCATAAGGCACTATCATACCGCCATTAGTCTCAGGGCTCCAAGACAAGCAGGTCATGGGACACAACATCTTCAAGGAGTAAAATTGCTCAACAAATCTTGGAAACATCCTTTGAGAGTCAATACCTGCAGTGGTAGAAAGAAGGATTGTGTAAGGTTTCCTGTAACCATTAAGGTGTGAATCATGGAGCAAATACTGCATCTTCATGACAAGACTGTAACTGGAGGTGGGCACCAGAAACCAGTTGTGTAGAATAAAGGACCACTTATTTTGCAATCCTGAAGTGAGCTGCTGTCACCACCTTACAGCTGTGAATACCTTGAGAGTTGAGATGAGCCCAAAAAGGGCAGTCTGAAACAGTTTGCTTTATACTTACCGAGATGCACACCATTGGACATTATTCTAACACTGCTGGAAGCTGTGCTCCTATGTGTAAGCTGAAAAATCAAGAAAAGTGGTGTTTTGAATTTTCATCAGAAAAGATTGACAGTACATTTATTCTACTGTATTTAAATTAGTGAAAATAGCAAGGCAATTTAAGTAGGTTCACTCATTGTTGCTTCAAATTTTTCTCCATTTTATTCTCGGCATCAGAGTTATATCATGCAGCCAGTGTTGGCCAGGTGTTCGAGTCATGCAAGAGCTAGTAGAAGTTATTCTGGTGGCAAGATGACGACTGATGCAGTTCCTGAAAGCTAGCACTACTGGTTAGAGTTTTAGCCATTTTTCACTGTTTTGTTCATTTTCTGTGTTTTATATTGCACAGAGCTACACTTGGCTTGAATGTACACTTCACAGATGCAGGCAGACCCATTCAGTCTCAGTTTTAGCCAATGCAGCTTAACTCTCCCAAATCTTGTCGGTATAGAGGGGCTACTGATATGTACAGATGTTGCAAACTGTGCCCAGCCACACAATGCCCACAGCAGTGCACTTCATGTTCCTTAAGTGGCTTCCAGCCATAGCCGTTTTATGTTGCCTAGGTCAGCTTATAACTGATCTATGTAGCTCAACATCCACGGATACTTAATGTCTCTGCCCTGGACTTATCAGTCACATATGAATCCAAACCTACATCAGCTAACTTAAACCTACTTTACAGCAGATAACTATCTCAGTAACTACAGAATTTGAATTGACTTACATCAACTAATTTAATCTACCTTATAATACACAACTAGCTCAATAAATTATAAAACTCTGAATCAATTCTGTGTGAACCAAATCCAGTTCCACTACCCTCTGGATAATTGTTTCCCCTCTATTGCCAGCCTCAGAGCACTAGGTATTATTTAGTCAATGCAGTAACTGCCTTATGCTCACAGATAATAAACTCTTACTTAAAACACAAGTATTTCTGTGAGTGATGTAAATACCTGAGAGATATGGAGGAGTCACTCACAGAAAAGAGCTTCACACAATACACCACACTCTACAGTCACAACTCTGAAATAAAAATGTCATATTCAGATGCTGTAAAAAATCCTTACCAAAGAGTTCTAGGATTAGATCTCAGCAGAAAAATGAAGAAACTGCATCCTATACAAACACACCTTCAACAGTCACCAATCCAGTACGCCTGACCACTCCACAAATGCAACTCCATAGTGAAACACTGATTCCCCACTCACTAGGCAGACCAAGGACAGAAAGACAGGACCTCAGACATCTCAAGGGCCCTTAGGACTCCTGAATCAGAAAAAAATACTATGACATGATAATTTACATGTAGGGGTACACGACTTGGGCACAAAACCCTGAGGGATATGCAAAAACATGTCAGAGTTCTCCAAACGTCACAAATGCAAATAAAACTCAGCTGAGCATATGCATTCTTCCTGAAAAATGAAAGATAACTTACAAAAGATGATTGGCTTCAACAATTGGTATTCATTCCTGGAGGGGGGTCCAGTACATGTCAGCAAGGAATGAGATGCTTAGTAATCCTACTTCCTTGGCAAGGATGGTCTACATCTCTAGTTCAGCACCACCCATCTCAACAGCCTCTTTTTGTACCTTCCTCTAGATTACAGTCTACTAAAAGGTGAGCTATGTCTGGTATACAATTCATCCTCCGAACCAATACTGATGGACCCACTGCACATCAACAAGTCAATTGGCATCAGAGATACACGATTCAGAAATCTAAACTTCTGCAACATCAACAAAATGGTTTGGGGGGATAAGGTATAGCTTACAGAGGATACCACTGTTATGGAAAAGACTCTCCATCCACGTAAAACAAAAGGTCAGCCTGGTGTATATTCAAGCACAACTTGAATCTATGGATGGGTAATAGAAAATTTGCCCCAGGAATGCCCCTTATACTACTAATGGGCAGAGACATCGCCTAAATGTTTTATCCCACACTTGGGTCCCTTTAAAATTATCTAGGATATGTTATTCTCACTAGGGGTAACATACAATTATTAACCATGTGGTGGGCAAGGCCAAACAAACACCAAATGGGATAGGTTAATTCAAGCACTAAAAGGGAAATTGGCCGTTTTAAAATGCCCTCAAGGGTAACTAGCCTAGTACTTACATAGGAACATCTTTCTTTCATAAGCTTTTCCTTCCCTCTCCTTCACTCTTCTTTATATCTCATCTAATCTGCCTCATCCTTGTAATGGGCTCCTTTATCTCCCTCTTCTCCTCCCTTCCTTTATCATTGCTCCCCATCCTATGGGTTCCCATTTAAAGCATTAGCTCTCCACATTGTGTTCTCCCTTCTCCTCTTTAACTGCCATAGTTGTTCTCCCCTGGACTTCCATCCCATCTCTAAGTGACTATATTCTCCCTACTGCTGTCCTTGCTACTCATAATTACTGCCTCTTTTCTCTGATATGCCCATCATCGTTGTGACAATTCCCTGATTGTACTAGTCTCAGTCCCCAACACGATGAGCCACTTATAAACATATCCTCCTACAGAACTACCGCTCAGCCAAAACGCCTCATATCCTCCTGTATTTCTGACCTAGCATTCTCCTTTCCTTTTCTCACTCTCCCATCTATGCTCCCTTCACTCCTTATCCATCTTCCCCCACGTATTCCATCCTTGCTATTAAATCGTCATTCTATCCCCCATACCCAATATCAGACTTGAAGATCCTCTTAGTCTTACACTTCTTGCCACTACAGCCTATAACCCTGCTACTTAGGACATCATTACTCCAGAGCACAGTAATAATTTTTGCAATGGTGGCTGCAATGGGAAGTTTGAAAAGCGCAGTAATCTATGTTCCTCACCCAGACCCGTCATCTCTGCAAATATTCTATTGCCCATAAATCTAGACAGACTGACATTCTAAGTAACAATATGGTACATAGTTTATCAAATGTATATCCTTATGACAAAATGAGACTACTTGAACTGGAAGAACATGACACAGCAAACCTCAAAACCCCACTGTCCAAGCAGCTCAATACTCACAACCTCAGGACAAAAAACATCAAGATACAAGCCCCACTCTACTAATGTTATAAACTTCTGCATGTTTAATGTAACCACAGAATTATAAACGTGTGCATGTACACACACAGTTTTACAGCATCAAGACAGTAGGTGGTACTGAAAACTCAAGAGCGAATTTCCTAGTTTAACTTTCACCAAGTCAGTCAATATCACTTTTACCTGTCCCTGAAACTAGAAACAATGGCCATTCTTTTTCTCAACGTGCTATGGCATATCTTTACTCTAGTCATATATCAGGCTTTGTGCAGAATGTGCTGTTTCTTGGGAAGTTACATGCTGTGACCTTGCAAAGAACTACATATTGTAAAACAAGTGAGATATAAGCAGAAACAGAAATAAATGTTTAGGACATAGTAAAATCATTTTACAGGGGTCATATAAAAGGCAACAAAAATTATCAACACATTCCATCATTATCAGTAGGAAAACAAATTATATGACAATGCATGCTGTTTGAAACTCACTGGTCAAATCTATTCCGATGAATAGTCTCGTCTCTTCTATACTCTCAAAATGCACCTTACCTGTACATTTTATTTCATCCTTTAGGTCTGACATTAAACCAAGATCGCATCTGCCGGAGATGGTAGTAGCTTAGGTGGATGCAAAAGATCCTACAGTACTCATCAAAAATAGAGTAAGAAAACTTCCCATTGCCCTGGCTAAATTTCCCCTGGTCAGTTTGAATACCATCTTGGGTCTCTCGACTTCTAACCACCTCACAATTTTATGAGCAGCAGTGCAGTACTATAGTTCTAAAATTAATTTTGTTGATCAGGTAGCCAATAGCTTTTTTTTCATGGGAGTCCTACAACAACAACTCTCCAAAGTAAAATCTGGACACTGCTACCATTAAAGTGCATAACAAGCAAGTTCCATTTCCAGCCACACTATGAACCAAAAATCAGAAGCAGCACAAAAGACCTTTAAACTTGTAGTAATACAATAGGATGTCAAAGCATTTAAGATACAATGTCATCATAAACACTTTGTGCAGCTCTTCACTAAATGAATACACAAAATGGTCTTATTCTTGTCTCCCTCTCCCCATTTATACTTTATACTTCCAAAATGTATCCTGTTCTGCATGTTTCTACGTGCTTCTCACACAGCCCTGTGCACAGGCTAGCATCTCCTCTCCATAGGATCATAGGAGGTTATTAGGCTAATGGCCCTAGGGCCCTTACAAGCCTAGCCAAGTATAAACCATGTTCCCAAGAATATCAAGTTATTAAGCAGAACTAAGTTAACAACTACTGCCCTGGGGTGAATTTGCAGTTTCCCATCTAATCATCCAAATTATGCTTAAATAGGGTCAGCGAGAGGCTCTGCTTCACCTGAATTGGAAGTTTGTTCCAGAGGAGGGGTAACCTCTGAGACATATCTATCTCCAGCAAGTCCTATTGATGTCACATACTAAGTTGAGTTCTCTAGAGAAAGTGCATCTTGTAGTATTTGCTTTAAAAATTTGCAGCATTTCCATAAGAACTGGATCCGAGATTGCTTTACATGCAAGGCAGAGCTCACTTATGAGTAGTCTGGAAGACACAGAATACAGGGACAGTGATTTCAGTCTAGCAATGTATGACATATGCTGAAGACCTTGAATTTTCTTTGTAAGAAACCTTTGAGGTCTTTCCAATTGCTGCAGGTGCACTGTACTCTACTACTGGCCTGATGAGTGAGGAGTACAGCAGGGGTTATAACCTCTTTTGTTCTGGATGCATTTCCCTTACTTATGAGGTGAACGATGTAGAAAGCCTTTCTTACCACTGTGGAGATGTGACGGTCAAAGGAAAGGTTACTGTCAACCTGTGTGCCCAAATCTCACACCACTGATTGTGTGCTTAGTGCTGTTATTAACGTGGTAAACTGCATGGACGTTGTCCTTGCTGAAGGGGATGATCACGCATTTTTTGGATTGAGTTTTAGCCCATGACTTTGGCACCAGTCATTTATCTGTGTAAGTCCCTCTTGTAGGATGTTGACATCATTTGGGGACTCTATAACTACACCCAGTTTGCAATTATCAGCAAACTGTCAGTTTGGTGGGAGGTTGGCATAATGGTTAAGGTGTTTACCTTACAAACATAAGGTGCAGGGTTTGATTCTCATATGGGGTAATTAGCTAGGCTAAAAATGTTCCACAAGGGCAGTTAGGTTCATAGATAAGTACTAGGCTATGAGCCATAGGTCTTTTGTTTTAGCCTGTACATCCGAGAAGTAGATTCCAAACAATAGAGGACCCAGTACTGATACCTGTGGAACACCACTGGTTATGGGTCTGTTGGTGGAGGTAGAATCACCTATTTTGACTGTGTGCGTTCTATCGGTGAGCCAGTTTGCAACCCACCTGACAATATATGGGTTGATCTCCAGCTGGGTGAGTTTATCAATGATGCTTGAGTGGGGAATAGTGTCAAAGGCCTTGGCCAGGTCCAGGTAGGCCGTGTGCACGGATTTGCCTTTGTCCAGGGCTTGGGTGACTGTCTCAAAGAAATCCACCAAGTTCAAGAGGCATAATCTCCCTTTAACAAAGTTAAACTGAGTCGGGTCAAGAGTTTGGAGGTCTCCTATATCTTTGTTGATATGGTCCATGGTTATTCTTTCCATAGCCTTGCAGATTAGGCTTATCAGACTTACAGGTCTATAGTTCCAAGGGTCTGTGGAGGCACATCCTTTATGTAACGGGATGAGAGTTGCAGTTTTCCATTCAGCAGATACAAAACCAGTGCTTAGTCTGTGGTTAGAGAGAGTACCCAGCAATACAGCTAGTTCCTGTTCCATTTAGAACACAGGCTGAGATATTATCAGGTTCCACAGAGGTTGTTTTTGGCTTTGGACAGAGCATTTCAGACTTGCTCCTTGGAGATACTAAGTTGAGGGCAGGTGGTAGGAATGCTTTGGGGGATATGTGGTGGGGACCGGGGGGAGGGTGTCACTGGACCGGTCAGCTAGCAGGATGGCTATTTCTACATGTTCAGTATATGTGGTGTCATTAACCAGCTCTGTGCAGATCTGGGTTTTTACTTTAAGGTTCCTGGCGTAGTTAAAGAAGGCCTTATGGTTATCCTTAGTGAAGGGGGCTAATCTGGATTAATAGTTTTAGAATGCCTTATGGGGGTGTCTTATTTGCTTTTTTAAGCAGAGGAGGGAATGCTTCCACTTCAGAAACCATTCCTTCCTGCTCTTGGACAGCAACTTCCTTCTCTTATTGTATAACCTGTTAATGGCAGATGTCCACCAGGCAGGCTTATTCTTTCTTGAGGATCTTGTTTTGATCCTTTCAGGTATGGCTGATTCAACACATTTGTTGTAGATGCTTATATAAGGCATTGGTGTAAATCCCAATATATATGTGTCCATGCCATCAGTGAGGGCAGGGTTATGAAGCTATTGATGCATCATGTATTAGGTTGTAACTGGATTTGGAGAAGTTTTTTAGTCTAGTTGTTGCTAATGGGGGGGGGGGGGGTCAGATGTTATTTTTACTTCTAATGAGACTGATTTATGATCAGACCTCACTAGGGAGGGCTGCACACGTGGGGGTGGTACAACGATGACCCAGGTTATTGTGCACCAGATCCAGAATGTTTGGGCCCCTTGTGGGGGTGTCAACCAACTGGTCCAGGGCATCAGAGTTGATGAAGTCCGAGAACCTTTGGGCAAGTGTGTGTTAGTACATGTATAATTTACCAAATCTATGGATAGGAAGTTAAAATCACCTGAAATCAGGGTGTTTGGTTGTATCTTGAGCAATTCAAGTAGATCCAAAGTATGCAGTGTGGGTATCATGGTTCATGGAGGGGGTCCTACAACTGGCAATAACTTGGAGAAGGGTCTTACCTACAGTCAACTGGACCTGGATTAGTTCAAGGGAATCATTTTGTTTAACCAATCTATAGGTGTATTTATCTTTGATGAATATACATACACCACCTCCTTTAGTTCTCACACTTTCAGTCTGTGGTCTGAATGTGTGGAAGGCATTATAACCCAGTATGGCCAGGGTGCCTTCTGCAGCCTTAAATCAAGTCTCTGTGACTGCACAGATATCCGCATCTAAGGTGAGGGCTGCTTCCAGTGAGTACAGTTTTAGGTTTAGACTCCTAGCATTTAGCAGCATAACCCTGAAGTTGCTTTTTTACGTCGGGAATTTTGTTGTTGTGACATTGCCTAAAAAGGCACTATGGAGGAGGAAAGAGTCTTATACAGTAACCAAAATCCAAGAGGTAACAGATGAAGACCATCTCTAGCAAAGCAGCGTGGTCTATCTACCATGTCATCCCAGGCTGACAGGTACTGGATCCCCTTAGAATGACATCAGAAACAAAGCCAACTGCTTGAAGTCAATCATTTTTGCGTATATTGTGGTATCATCTTAGGTGAAGGTAGTATGCTGCTCAAGGCTAGGGACATACCTACCAGAGACACAAATTCAGACAGCTCAGTCATGTCTCTCTTCATATAGTCCATTGAGGTACATCTCAAGCCATTCACACCAACATGAACTACGACTGAGCCATAATGGTACTCGTTGTGGAGAGACTCGAGTGAGTGTGTGATCTGGTGGTTCTTGGAACCTGATATGTGTTGACAGCGTGATTTGTGCAGGAGGTGTAGTATGTGGGCTGACAACCTGTTCAGTGTCACTGTTCTGTAAATGAGAGACCAAGGATTCCAAATTCTTAGTGAGTATGCATCTTTCACAAATTGAGCTCGAGTGGTTTAGGAGTATTGGGTTGTCAGTGGACAGGAGGCATTTGTTACACTGCCTCAAGATACCCATGTCAATCAGGCTGGGAGGAGAAACAGAGGAGAGCTGACCATCTATACTACTGTGTATAAATTTGCTTACTTTAATGAGGAAGGATGTGTTTAATTGGGGGCTTAATGCTGGGTCTGTACTACTGGGGCTCTCAAGGGGTACGAGACTATTAGGGAGTAGGAGATTTCAGTTAAAAGTAGTAAATGCTGTAGAAAGCCTAGCTGAGGTGCACCCCAAGCAGCTAAGCACAATGTAAGGGGCTCCTCGGTGGGAGCATGGGCAGCTTCAAATGGAAAATAAACCTACTTTAGATTTTGCATCTATAACCACCAATGGTTACCTCCACTGTGTGGTGCTGCATGAAGGTGCACTACGTGCAAATGGATGCTACAGATTGCTCAGATGAAGATGGTAGAGCAGTGGCTGGTTGCAAAACTCTATGGAACTGTGTTTAAACAGGCACACACCTGTGCAAATGCAGGGCTTATGTAGCAACTGTTACAACTGTTTTTTAAAACAAGTTAAGCAATTTTCAAACAAGCGGGCCAATGGAAATGCTCAATACGGAGGCTTATTCCACAAATCTCCAACTTACATGGGTCCTTTGCTACACTCTTCTGCCACAAGGGTGCAGGCGGCCTTCTTAATGCAAGATGGCTGGTTTTAGTGCTCAGATAATGCCAAGCAGTCTAGATCCAGCAAATCTGAATTTAGCGTATGTTATAAAATACACAAGTACTAGAAAAATACAAAGTGCAGGAAAACAGTCTCAAACAGTTGAAACAGTGAAACAGCAAAACAGTTAAAATGGCTAAAAACAATTAAAAGTAGGTGGCAACTCAGTAATACACAGTTTAGAAGTGCAGTACGGTAAATAAAAATACCTATTTTTCTGTAGATTTAGCAGGATGCTTTGGATTTCATTTGGATTCACACCAGAGATCAGAGACAGCACACCAATCCTAGAGCAGCTCCTATAAACTGAGTACAGGCCCTTGCAAGCATGCTGCCTAAATACAAGCTAAGTTGAGCAATTTTCAAACAAGCTGGCCAAGGAAATGCTCAATACTGAACCTTATTCCAATGTTGGAGGGCTAGCCAAGATGTGGAAGACTTCCCATATTCCTCCAGTGTCACCTTATTCCTGTTTGGTGCTGCACACTGGCAGATGGTCCTAACTGTGCCCTTCTCCCATCTCCCAGGACAGAGATTTCCCTTTCTGAGGAACGCAGCCTTGTGGCCGCGCTGCATACAAACCTTACACTGGCACTGAAGCTGAAAGCTGTTTAGAGGGGCTTGGAAAGTGCTCAGGAGGTTGAATTTGAGCCAATGTGTTTAAGCTGGCTCTCAACATTTTTCGCCCTCTTGTTCTCTTTCCTCTACTCTTGCTTAGCAAAGCTGAACACAGTACTGCATCCTCCACTGGGACTCACTAGCAGTACAGCAGACCCCAAATACTTCAGACAGAATAAAGCAGCCATCGGCTCTCAGTCTTCCACATCCTGGCTAGCCCTCCATCAGACAGAAGGCTTTTGTGTACCCCTGCCACTGGCAACAGATATGGAATCCCAACCTCTTTGTCATCAATACAGACAAGTATGCAAGAATACTGGTACATTTTTAGTCAAAATGTTCAGCTTTGTACTTAAGCAGCACAGCTGGTGAAGCTGGAGGTGAATAACCCTTCACACAGAACTCTAAACATGTCAGTCCTAAATTGTGATAAGTAATACATCATGCAAAATAAGTCAGTATCTAGCAGTTGTGTGTTTGAAGATAAAGTACAATCTTAACAGGAATTGAGTAGCAACACTTCGCTGAGCATTAAATTGTAGTTAACCTGTAGCAGTTGGTTTCTAACTACTGTTGTCATAAATGCATGTGCTAATCAACCTCCTCCCCTGCATGCACAAGCTCACACATGCATGCTCATGCACACACCTTATAATCAAAAGGTACTAGGGCTTCTGCATGGCTGAAATATTAAGGAAACATGTCCTAAACTGCAAGTCTCACCAGACTGAACTACCTATCAAAGACCTTTCTAATGTTAGCTCTCCCGAAAGAATAAAAAGGACTTAAGATGGTTATACTAGGAAGAATGACTGTGTGTGTGAGAGAGAGAGAGAGACAGAGAGTGTGCGTGTGAGAGTGTGAGTGTGAGAGAGAGAGAGAGAGAGAGAGTGTGTGTGTGTGCGCGTGTGAGTGCATGCATTTTGCTAAGCTTCAGGAGCGTAAACCAGACAGGCAGGACTGTCCACCCAAGGGTGCAGAAAGCTGTATAGTGACAAATTTGTTTTGCAGGACATTTCTATAACAGCACTAGTGATCTGGTGCCAGGCCACTTCCACTACTGTGTGACCACTTTACCAGGGGAAGCCAGGACCACATAGCCAATCAGCAAAAGAATAGGGGATGGCAGCCTAGCAAAGAGTCAGCTAATAATGAAGCAACACAGGGCTCAGTTCTATGAAGCACTTCAAACTTTCTGTGTGTCTTCTTTATTTGCTCATTTATGTTCTCTGATAAACTTCTATCCTGATTCAGGTGGAAACTGAGGTATTTAGAGTGGGGCCACTTTATTACTCATTCTAGCACTGATCATAAGCCTAAGTTTTGAGGAATTGTCAAATCCAAGGAAGAGTAGACGGAATAGCACTGCCTTGGTTCTAATACCATTCTGGCTAAGTTTGTCGATAAACAGCTACTGTTTCAAACTTCCTATTCAATTTTCACTGCATTTTCCCTGTCTGATAGCAAGGATAAAGACTGTACATCAAAGTAGTCATCAGCATACTGAAATCAGTAATATGTTACAGGAGTTTTGTCCCGTGTTATCCATGAATAAGAAAACAAAGACGGGGATGGGTAGAAACTCTTGCCAGATGTCAATAGTTAATTTATTCTGACAGGGGACTAGGTCAAACTATTTCACCACTATGGTGCAATTCTGATAGTGCTACTAATCCTGCTACAAGGTTTTGCCATGTGATGTTGTGAATGTTAAGCACATTCACGGAATCAAATGCTTTTGCTGCACCGCATAAGATGGGTCCTGTCTTTGTCAAGCCCCTTCTAAAATCCATGTGAAGAGTTAATTAACAGTCCATACTAATTTGTTATTCCGCTGCTTACAGAGCATTCTTTCTAGTGTACTTGCTGGGGATAAGGAGGAAAACAGTTGCTTAGATTCTAATAACATTTTAGTTTTTATACTCATTTTATTCAGAAAACTTGCTAACTACTGATTCAGGGAGGCCAAGAGGATAAAATCTTCTTAAAATTCCTTACCCAATAATAGAGTCAGGTAGTTAAGAGAATACAATGCAAACAACCTGTATACTCCACTTACATGGGATTGATTCCCTTTTCTTCCACCTGCACACTGTACACATGAACAAATCATGATCCATTGAATGTTAATCCCTACAAACAGGCCCAACTAGTAAAAATGGCACAGTAAATAAATAAAAAGGACTGGCTAGATCATGCGTGTAATGCATGCGAGGAAGGGACAGCATAAGAATGCTGGTAAAATGGGTTTTTCATCAAGGATTCAGAAATTACACTTGTACACAACCAACGAAAGCTATCAGAGTAGAGTATGAAGGTAGCACAACATTACAGAGAGTAGCAGTGTCACCTTACAGCAAGAAGTTCAGTTCTTGGCTGTGGGGGCTTTTGTGTGGAGTCTGCAACTCCTCCCTCTGTTCATTTTAACCCCTCCCCTGCATACTCTAGTTTCCTTCCATATCCCAAAAGAAATGTGGTATTTAGACTGGCAATACTAAACTGTCCATATGTTTGTAGAGAGATAGACAGAGAAAGTGCATGGAACCTACTTATCTACTGAACTGTACAGATGGTGGCAACTGCTCATGGGGATCACAGTAAAACTTTACAGCACTGGATAAATAGATTACTGCACAAAAGGATGAAGACTAGCCAGGTGTCAAAAACAGTAAACATGGAAAAAAAAAAAGACAACAATTTATACAAAACTCCTTACCTTATGCATGTACCCTTTGTGAGCAGGCCTCTGGTCACAGAAGGAAATTATGGAAAATCTGCATACTAGGGATGTGTTTACCCCAACTCCTGCTACCACCCTAGCCAGTGCTTTGCTATACTGTGCTTGATGTGGGGAGCAACATTTCCACATCTTAAACTGCAATGGTAGGGAGAGACACAAAAATGTAAATCACGATCAAGTAAACCAAAGGTAATAGAAGTAATGATCAACTGCAAAAATACTATCCTCCCGATTCCTAGAAAAATGTATGATTCTGGAACATACAAAAGGTAAACAGTGACGAAAGGGCAAAGTAGGTACTATAAATGAGTGCATGCTTACTATACTCCCTTACCCCTATTCAGCTTGTAATAATCTCACTCGAAAATTAAGATTTAAAAAAATTGTTTGAATGCTTAGTTTGTGAAAGCATTAGTATGAGACTGAATTAGGTTAACCAGATGCAGAAGGTTTAAAAAAATAACCCTCTAAGAGGATCAGGAAGAATGTATACCTTAAATACATCTATTCCATTCCTGTCACTGAAAATGGAATAAATGGCTATACAATTCAAAGGGTAAGTTTTCATATGGTGCACTGCATGTGCCATGGAATCTCACATTCCAAAGTTATGTTAGTTACTAAGGTAGATGTGTAACTAACTCTCTTCACTGCTTGGGACTATTATAGCCACTTGAAGGCAGGTGCTCAAATCAAAAAAGCACCACCACTGTGATCCCCTAGAATAATTAGAAGTTATGTACTCACCATAACGTTCCATCTGAGTAGGTGACTTCATTCGGATGCAACCTGTGGGTTTAAAGCTTAGGCTCTGAGCTCCTAGCTCCTCCCTCTTACCCATAATCCCTTGCCAAGCCCTGACTGACCTCAGATTGAGTTTGCCTCAAAATACTGACAACAGTACACTAAATCAGCATAAATACAAAAGGTCAGGGGATGGAAAGTCACCTACTCAGATGGACCTGTGGGACAGAGTCCCTAGCTACCTGAATCTTGGGCCATCATGGAAGGATGTTCGAAAGGATGCTCTTCCTCTAGAAACAACATCCACCTTGTAATGAGAAATAAAAGTATGGAAACTGCCCTAGTAGAATGAGCCGTAACTCTCTGAGGAGCAGGTCTGCCTGAAGTGTCATATGCCTGCAGAATACAATTAGCAATCCATTTAGATAGAGTGACTTTAGATACTGCTTTACCCAGAGCAAATTTACAGCTGATCTGATTTCCTGTGGCCAGCTGTTCTGTTAATATATTGTCTATGAACATCCAAGGAATGCAATTTGTATTCTCCTTTGTTTGAATACTTGGGAAAAAATACTGGCAAATTGATTGACTGGTTAATATTGGATTCAGAAGAGACCTTCGGAAGAAAAGATGGATTGGTCCTGAGGCACACCCTATCAGGGAAGAAAGAAAGATAAGGCGGTTTGACACACAGAGCCTGAAGCTCAGACACCCTTCTGGCTGAAGTGATAGCTACCAAAAAGGCAGTCTTCCAGGAAAGGTATTTTAAATCAGAAGAAGCTGCAGGCTCGAAGGAGCAGTAAGGGCCTGCAGGACTAAAGACAAGTCCCAAGGCGGTATAACCTCCTTGACTGGAGGCCTTAACAAAAACTCCTTTGAGAAATGTTTTGCATAATTTACGCCGTCCATAAGGGAGCTGTCATGACCAATGTGATAATGCGAGATAGCTGCCATTTGTACCTTAATCGTGGAAGAACTAGCCCCTTGATGAAAGAGGTCTGTTAGAAAATCCAGCACCGCTGACATAGGTGCTGAGAAAGGATCCACAGTTCTCTGTCCTGCCCATATAGAGAATCTCTTCCATTTACTCCGATAAACCTGTCTGGTGGAAGGTTTATGAGCAGCCACTAAAATGGCCTTGACCGTGTGAAGAGATACCGAGTCTAATAGGTTGGAACTGGAGCAGCCAAGCTGTCAACTTCAGGGTCCGCAGATTGGGAACTGACATACCCAGAGGGTGAGAGATGAGGTCCGAATTTGGATCCAGAATCCATGGTGGATTGATTTTGTGAGACCATACAAAGGGGAACCAAGGTTGTCGAGGCCAGAATGGGGCAATGAGAATCATTCTGCTCCCCAAACTGTTGGCTTTCTGCAGAAGCCTCTGCATCAGAGGAAGTGGAGGGTAGGCATAAAGGGAGGCCAAGCATGCACCAGAGCATGAACTCCTGGTGGGGAAGCAGAGAGGCAAAAAGATCGCAACAGGGTTGAAAATCTTCTTCGGTACTTGAGGATTGAGGGACCACGTGGAGAAAGGATAGTGATGTTGGACCTTAGCGTTTGGTGGAAATTGCCCATTCCCAGACTCTCATGGCCTCGACAAAGGGGTAAGACCTGGTTCCTCCCTGCTTGTTGATATACCAGACTACCGACATGTTGTCTGTCAGTCCCTGAAGGAAGAACATGGTGCCTCATTTCAGGACATTTATATGCAATGGCGTCTCTGTGGGATTCCACGTGCCTTGGACAATCTTTGAATGCCCCCACCCGGGCAAAGAAGCCGTGGTCACTGTGGCTCGGGAAATGCAGCATAAAAGTTCTCCTACCAGGGGCTCGGGAGAAAAGAGCCAAGAAAGGAGGGCCCTGCTGCTCTGCTGACCGCAATATCGGCGTTTTTTGAGACTAACAAAGAGGGACCACTGAACTTGAAGGGTCCATTGAAGAATCGGCATGAATGAGAAGCGGGATAGCTGCCGCCTAGAACCTAGGGGCCTCAGGACCGAAGCTGCAGTTGGAGATGGTTGCAGGATCGCTGTCACATGACACTTCAGACTGGCGATACGGTCTGGGGTGAGGAAGGCTCGCATTGATCTGGTGTCTAGTCTTCCTCCTATGAAATCTATAATTTGAGTGGGATTCAGAAAAGATTTCTCCCAGTTGATCGTGATGCCCAGCCTTGGTGCTAGTTGAAGGAAGTAATCCCTGGCTGAGCACAAAAGATGCCTTGATGATGAAAGACCTGTAATCCCTGGAGCCTCAGGTGGGCCGCTACCACCGCTAGCACCTTGGTAAACACCCTGGGGGCTGAGGTGAGACCAAAGGGGAGGACCCTGAACTGGTAATGACTGGCTCCCAGCAAACCTCCTGGATCATCTGTCCATCCGAATGTGGTGATACGCATCCTTGAGGTCTATGGAACACATCAGTCGTTCTCCCTCAAGAGGGAGTATAGATTGCAGGGTGACCATCCGGAACTTTTGCTTGGTTACTGACAGGTTCAACTGGGAAAGGTCTAAGATTGGTCTTAAGTTTTGGCACCAAAAGAACCTGGAGTAAAACCCTAATCCGGTTTGATCTGGGGGCGTGCTGGATGGCTCTTTCCTAGAAGCTGCTGGAACATCTGGGAGGCTGGAATCTTGAATAGGGGTATTGAATATCCTCTGGATATAACAGCACCCAACTGTCTGTTGTTATGGACTCCCAAGAAGTCAGGTGCATCGAAAACGCCCGACTGCCTCCAGAGACGGCGGGCAACCCTTCAGGGCTGCTGCGTGGGTCTCTCAGAGAAGGGTTCTCTGGACCCAAAGTTGCCAGGAGCCCCTCTGCCTCTGACCTCCCGTCCTCCTCTGCCACGGAAGGACTGGTTACCGGAGCAGGTTGGGACTGCAACCACATCTTCTTCTGTCCCTTTTGGTTCTTAGAGAAGGACCTCTGGGGAGCTGAAGTCTTGCCAAACAAGGCAGAACCATCAAAATCACAATGGCGGAGCCAGGCCTGTCGCCTCATGACTAGGCCCCTCAGTAGCATGAGACAGTAGCCGCATAGATGTATTGGAAACTGATCTAAGAGTGGCCATTCGGTGGAATAAACCTGTTTATCCTCACCGAGATGGACTCGAGGAGATGCAGCGTATTCTTTAATCAGATCCCGCTGCATCCTAATGACATGTGCCATGTAGTTCAAGCTGCTCAAGGAGAAGGTTGCTGAACTAAAACTCGCTTCCCCCAATGCGATCCCAGGACTCCTTGGAGGATGCACTGGGCCAATTCCCTCTTAGTGGCTGCAGCCATCATCATGGCATCTACTGGGGACCCTTACTCCAGTGGGTGCGGTCTGATGGAGGAGAAAGAATGCGGTCCGGCGCTTAGGATAGGCTCAATGGTGTCCGGATCCTTCCACGCCTGATGGAGATAAGATCCACCAGGGGTCAGCAGGAGGGACACCCAAGAGGTAGAAGGGCCGCGCCTCGGCCTCTCAAACACAGACTCTGTCGAAGAAGCCTTGGGGCAGACCACCCTGATCCTTAACATCTCCATAATGTCTCCAAATGAGACGTCCTCAGGGGTGACCTTCATCCAAGTCTGTGTCTTCAGTGACGGACTCAGGGAGTCCATGTGCCTCCTCTTGCACTTTTACTTCCGGTACTTCATCGGGGCTGTCCAGTACTCTTCAGCAGATGGATGTTCCAAGGGAACCACTTGGGACATCGAGGCGGGCTGTCCCTGGGACCGGCTGGTGGGGGCCTGGCCCAACTGCAATGGAGTGCGGGATGGGATGTCCTCGACAGTGCCCTTTCCACTCCCGGATTTGCATTTGGGCCTGGATGAATTTCCTCATCATCCGTCCATATCAGGAGGAGGAAAGCTAGAAGGCACAGGGAGGGGAGGAGCCGACTAGAAGTTTCGGCTCTCCTCTTGTGGTGCTTCTCCTGTGCCTCTCCTTCTGTCTTTCCTGAGAAGAATCCTTCCCCTCCGGCAACTTTGAGGAGGTTGAGTCCCAGCCGGAGGGAGAACTCACAGCAACAGGTTGCTGAGTGGTGAACCCTGCACAAATGGTACAACCAGATGACAGGTGTTCAACCCCAAGCAGACCAAGCACGTGTGGCCATCTGCTGGGGATAGCTTGGCCCCACACGGTACATTTTTGAATACAGCCTTATGGGCTTCAGACATAGTAACCCTAAGGCCTAACACACAACACACACAAACAAACTATAAATTTAACAAAAAAGAGAGGAAAGCCTAAACACACTCAACACTAACTGAAACAAGAAAGAAATTAAAGATTTTGAAAACTTTTAGTCAAAACTATCTCTTATCTTTGAGCTCTGGAAAATCTGAGGTCAGTCAGGGCTTGGCAAGGGATTATGGGTAAGAGGGAGGAGCTAGGAGCTGAGCCCCTAAGCTTGAATTGCGGGCGGATCCCCGAGGTGATCGAAACCCACAGGTTGCAGACGAATGAAGTCTGCCTACTTCAGATCTTTAGTTTGTGGCCTTGAGATGCATTTTTATTGTCAAGCTGTTTAAATAAACCTTAGTGTACAGGACATGGTTCATGCACTCCAACATTATTCAAAAGACTGCCCACTCCCAAAGTCGTCCTAGCTTTTTAGCTGTTGTGCTAAAAAAATAAAGGTTTTGACTTCTGGTTTGCATAAGAAAGGGCTTGATCACCTATATTTGCATGCGCCTCTTCATTCTAAAAAAATAGCAGTAGTACTCCAGATCTAATTCTGAAAGATTCATGCAATTTTGTTTTGATACAGAAAAATAGACAGTGACTGATCAAATCCAGCATGAAAGTGAAAGTGCTCCAAATTACTGAAAACCCGGGTGGTAAGCAGCTAACACCACTGTTTTATTTAGCTCTGCTTTATTTCATCTCCTCTGACAGGATTTTTACTAAAACACAAACAGAACATTTCAAAACTTAATGGATTTCCAGCTGAACATCTGCTGACAGATTTACTACAAAATAAGTCAAACTATTAACTGCTTTTTCCCTCAAGAAAAATAGAAATACCCAATTGTCTCAGAATGAGCCACTCTAAGCCCAGTGTACAGGACAGTTCTATGAAAAACGTATTCTGGGATAAAATAAAAGACTTGCAGAACAAATGTAGAAGGAATAACATCAGGATTTACAGGATTCAATTCAAGTCCTTAATACCTGGCTTCCTACAACTTTGAATCTGCCTGAAACTTTTTCGGTACTTGCTTATTATCACAACCACATTCATACCGCCTCGTTTTTTTGCCACTGCTGTTTGCAGTACTGTATTTTCGTACAAGTGATAAAGTCCTTGTACTGTGGACAAAAGCACTCAATTTGAACATTAAAACGGAGGTTTCTTTATTCCTGCATCCTATGTATTTCATTCATTTTTTAGTTTTGAGTTAGTTATAATGATACATTCAACAGGTAAAAGTGTAGGTGTGTAGCATGGAGTGCACTGACAAGGGAAAGGAAATGACTGGAGGTAGTGGGAACAATGAAACAGGCACTGGGGAGATTCGGCTGCAAATGTCTGCATAACGGTCATGGTGATATTTTGGTAGTGGAAGTGTGAGTTGGAGTTAACGGAGCCAGTAGAAGACACTCTGCCACTACCTATAACACATTAACTGTACAGATTTTCGCTTCAAAAATTCAGTCTCTTCCTCATAAAAAATGTTTTCTGGCTAATCGCTTGGATAATCTGAGGAATAAAATTACTACATAAATGACACACACTTGATTTTCTGACTTCATACCGTTTAGAAAATACATTGTAACACAAGACAAGTTATTCAAGCTACTTTCTAAGCTTGTAAGACACTGTTTAAAGTCTATCCCTATTTTGGCCCTTCGTCCCACTATTATGTACGGTTTTGCCCAGATTCCTTGAGCTAAAAGGTTGAGAGGTATGAATTTACACGAGGTGGCGATCCTCATTTTAGAAAGGAAAGGTTGACAGCTACGGCTATTGCTGCTTATATATTATCAAGTTGTTTGGAATGTGGTTGCAATAATACACAAGTACCACTTTTTCCTTTGGCATTGAAAGGTCACATAGATCATTTTCTAACTTTTTTTTTTTTTTAAAGACGAGAGAAAAGAAAAAAAGAAACACCTTCACCAAGGTCAGTGATCGTAATATTTTTCTCATATCAAGATAAGGATTTAGTCTTAAAAGCTGCATGGACTAATTATCCAGTTAAAATTAAAGGAAATAGTATAAGATCTGACAACGGCTATTCTACATTAGTGAAGTCCAAGAGAAAATCATGTGTGCCACTTGGTAAAAGCTTAAAGAACAACAACATTAAAGCACAAATCTTGTTTCTAGCAAAAATAAGGATTCAACTTCCAGAAGGAAAGAAGATTTTTAACACCTTAAAAGATGCAATGAACTTTATACAGAAAAATAAAATCCTAGAAAAAAATAGAAGACTGGACTGGAACATATTACCTTCTTTGAAGAGAAATGAAACAAGAGATGATTGGTTAATAAAAGACAAAAACAGTGAAAAAAAAAAAAAAAGACGAATGAAAATCAATGTATTTCAAGGTTATGAAAGACAAATGAAAATCAATGTATTTCAAGGTTATGAATTCTTATTAATTTAAATAAGTGCTTGAATACTTATGAACCAGAGTTGCATATTACATTTTACAAGGTAAATCATTTCTTTCTCTGCTTCAAATGGTTACTACTTCCCATTCTAAAATGTTAGAGTTGGATTACTTTAGCTATATATGAAATTAAAGCCACTTATTTTCACTTAGAGTTTAAAAGGTTAAACCGTTCATCTTATTAAAAGTTAATCTTTATTATGATGAAACTTAGGTGTTGTACTTTGATATCTTGGCATAGTTGTGTACTGTACTATTAAATATAATACAAGATGCAGCAAATGACACTAGAGAGGCATGTTAAGTTACATTTTGGCTTCTTAAAATGGTCCAGTAGTGTGCTGCTGATAGAATACTTGACATGCAATAGCACCCAAGAAAGACATGCTATATTATAAACAAAGTATACAACATTTAGATTTTTACATCTATAAAAGTTACTATTGGAACGATATCAAAGAATTAGAGTAACACTCATGTTTTTACAAGTTAAACCTGGATCACACACCGAATATAAACAGCCATTAAAAAATGACAGTTATGCCTCCTTTAAAAAAATGTCAGTCTGCTTTTTTATTGAACATCTCATACAAATACTGCTTGCTGAATCATTAAATGTTATTTCTTTGAGTGCAATGGCTTTTAGTGGTCGGGATACTTTGAGATTTTTTTTAGCGGTTTGGAGAGGTTTGATGGATTGATGTGCGATATGGTGGTGGCTTGGATTTACCTGTGAGCGTTTTTAACTGCAACTGATGGATGGTTCATTTTCAAGCCCTCATCATGAAAATCAGCTTGAAATAACTTGTCATGAGCACTTTTGTGATGCTGCGGGAGTTCTAAAATTCTAAGGTTACTTCTTCCTGTCTAAAAGTAAATAATCATAATACTTTGAATCATGTCAAAGAGTACAATTTAGATAAGCAAAAGACAGTGAATTTCATTCTAAACCACTGTCAGTTATTACACAGTTCTGAATGCTTGCTACGGATAGTATACTTGACATGCAATAGCACCCACGGAAGTTATACTATGCTATAAACAAAAGTATAAAAATATAGTTTCTTACATATATAAAAGTTATTGTTGGAATGCTATCAAATAATTAGAGTAGCATTCATAATTCAAGTTAAACCTGATCACATACAACGGTCATTCTTTTAATCCAGGTTTATATGCCATATCTCCTTAAAAAAAAAAAAAAAAAAGTCTGCTTTATATTAAGCATCTCATACAAATAGTGCTTACTGAATCATTAAATGTTATTTGTTTAAATACAATAGCTTTTTAGTGGTTAACATACTTTGGAATTTTGTTTTGTTAGTGGTTTGGAAGGGTTTGAGGGACTGATGTATAAAGCAGAGGTGGCCTGGATTCACTTGTGAACGTTTTTGTGTGACCTGTAGCTGATAAGCAAGCCCTTGTCATGAGCACCAGCTTGAAGCAGCTTAATCAGAAACATGAGCACTTCTGGGGTGCTACAGGAGTTCTAAAATTCTAAGAACTGTCCAGGTTACTTCTTCCTGTCTAAAAGTAAATCATATTTTGAATCATATGCTAAGATGTCAATGAATACAAATTAGATAAGCAAAAGGCAGTGAATTGCATTCTAAACCACGGTCAGTTATTAAATAGTTCTGAATGCTTGCAGTATATCAAACTAGCCTATGGAATGACACTTCTGATAAAAATTTTGGATTGCGTTTCTTTGTCATTGTCTTTTTTTAATAACAAAATTTAATATCTCAGGGCAATTTATTATGGAAAGTTTGAATCTTAAAAGGGAAGATTTTTGAGATGTTTATTCAGATACTATTACACATAACACTTAAGGAAAAAATAGGACTGACAGTAGTACCAGATTAAAGAGCATCAATTTTTGAGATGTTTATTCAGATACTATTAACACATAACATTTAAGGAAAAAATAGGACTGATTTTAACAGTAGTACCAGATTAAACAGCATCAAATATATAAGGGTAAATATAAATGTTTTATTATATTAGGATACTCTACACTAGAATTGCAGCTAAAATATAAAACCTAAGAATACAGCAATAGTACAAGACACAGTATACAAACAGAAATAGAAAGAGCTCACAATAAGTAAATATATACATATAGTTGCTGTATCTTTCGGCTTTTCCCAGTTAGGGGTCACCACAGCGGAACTCCGGTCCGCTAATGATTGGCAGTAGATTTTTACTTGCTGAATTGCCAGCCCTGACGCACAACCTTCAACGAAGGTACGCCCATTCACGCATGTCTCCACACAGAAGACGCTTTAGCTGAGAATTGAACAGGACAACGTCTTACTATGAGGCGACAACGCTACCGCAGCACCACCAGTGCAGTCAAATATATACATATAGTTAAATAATATAAATATGTCTATAAGGGTGGGAGGTTCGCACAGTGGTTAAAGTGTGCATCTTATAGGCACAATGTGCAAGGTTCGATTCTCACATGGGGTTACTGGCTGGACTTGGACTGACCCACAGGGAGAGTTAACCTGGTACTAATTGATGAACCTATGATCCTATGAACAACTTTACACAAAACAGAAAAAATATAAAATCATCTGACCTTCTTCTTCTTTCGGCTTTTCCAGGTTAGGGGTCATGACAGCGGAACTCCGGTCCGCTAATGATTGGCAGTAGATTTTTACGGTGCCGATGTGCCAGCTCAATGCCCAACCTTCAATGAAGGGATGCCGTACGGATGTCTTTCGATTGCCACTTGACCGCGGGGAGGACATGCAGACTCCACACAGAAGGCGCTCCAGCCGAGAATCGAAAGGGAGAACCTCTTGCTGTGAGGTGACAACACTATCGCTGCACCACCACGGCTACCTATACATTAATAAATATGAGAACAAAAACTGTTTTGCTCCCTATAATAGGCAGGGATGATAATGTAAGGTACAATGAAAGAAGACAATAGAGTTATTCAGTTTGCTCAACTTATAATAAAGATTCTAAACACCTGCTTTAACTTTTTTATTTATAATAGCTCACTGATGAGCTTTTTTAAGATTATGCATACTAAAAATATGAGGCACATTAATATGAACCAAAAGCAACAGCTAAGCTTTGTTAGTCTAATGAAGAGTTTGAGAGGTAGCTTCTCCATCTTTTTCAACAAACTAGGAATACGTTATTCCATTGTAGAATGTTTTAGGGTTATATCATTAGGCAATTTTTTTATTTGTTTCAAACATTTTGTCCATAGCTAAAGATTTCATATTGTTTATATATAAAGTATACAATAAGTTCTGTACAGTTGTGTTTTCCCTCTCATATAAATGTCTGATTTTAAATGCATATCTATTAATATTAATGGACTGAATAATCCAGTAGAGAGGGAGTCTGTTCAAATACCTGCCATTACATGAAGCTCATAGTATTTCTACAGGCAACACATTTACTTAATAAAGATGTAAATAAAAAATAATTATTTGGTTTAGCAGGTTCTGACTTCAAACTAGAAGAGGAGGCACTCTCATTTTATGAAGAACTCACCAGTAATGCCTGAAGTAAAGATACCCATGTTAATAAAAATGGAAGCATTGTTTTAACGGAGTGGAACAGAAAAATATACACATGGGTGAACTCTTATTGGATTGCAGGGGTTGGAGCTAAAGATACAAAAAAATTACTTGGACACTATAGCCGAAAACATGAAAGGGGACGTCATAATGGCTGGTGATTTTAATTATATTTTATAAGACATTTTAGTACAGATCGAAAGCTGAGAATCATATCTTCATCCAAACACAATGAATTTTGTAAATCTAATGAATTTAAAGGATGTATATGAGCTAAGGAAAACTCACTCACTTCAATTTACCCATTACTTATATAGATATAGAACACAAATACTGATAAAATGGTTTGTCTCAAATAATCTGTTATCACATATCACAGAAGTTTTAATAGCTTTATGTCCATTATATAACCATAATACTATAATCTTTAATATTATTTTAAAAACTGGCAATCTAATACATCACAGGAGATTACCAGTGTTCATTATTAAAATAAAAGGATTGGTATGTTAAAGAGATCAAAAATTTCCTACAAATAAACATGAATGGTGAAGTAACTGACATTGTCCTGTAGGATTCACTAAAGGCTTACTTAAATGGAAGAGTTACAAGCTGGTATATTAGTAAAACAAGAGAATGGGACAAATAACTAAATACACTACACACCAAAATAAGTAGACTAAAGTTAAATCTACAACCAAATGACATCAGTCAGTCAGTCTGAACTTAAAAATGCAAATACAAAATATGTGGAAATTTTAAATCATAAAGTTTCAATAAACCTGGAGAAACCTAAACTTCAAGCATATTAAGTAAACCCTTTAACAAAAAATGAAAAACTTCATACAAAAAATATTCTAACTTCAATTGGAATAGCAATCAAGTGAAATACCTTGGTATAACCATTATGCCCAATAGTAAAGAAATGATACAAACAAACTTCTAACAGGTTGTTGATAAAATTTTAAGTTTAGTCACAAATTGGAACAAATTCTTCTTTACCATAGGAATGATCAATGCTTATTAAAATGGCAATTCCCTCTAAAATAGTGTTTGTCTTACAATGTTTAGTACTATCTCCACCAAAAAATTGATGAAGAAGATAAATAAAATTCGACTTAATTTTTTTGGCATCTGAATAAACCCAGAGAGTTTTCTTTGAACGACAGAAAAGGCTGGGATAATGCTGGAATAGGATTCCCCGATATTCACCTGTATGCTACTTCAACAACCGTAAATGTTATAGCATTGCAGATAAATCCATCTTATTATTCAAAATTAAAAAAGTACATCAAGAAATATTAGCAAATAATACATCATAACAAGTCATAAACAAACAGTACCCAATAGTTTTATCTGGTTATTAAAATACTTGTGCAAATGGTATTACACCCTCTTCTCAAATGCCCTATTGTTCCCCAAATTAGTGGAATTCTTAATGTTGTTGTGTCTTTCGGCTTTTCCCGGTTAGGGGTCGCCACAGCGGAACTCCGGTCCGCTAATGATTGGCAGTAGATTTTTACGTGCCGAGTTGCCAGCCCTGATGCACAACCTTCAACAAAGGTATGCCCATCCATGCATGTCTCCACACAGAAGGCACTTTAGCTGAGAATCGAACAGGACAACGTCTTACTGTGAGGCGACAACGCTACCGCAGCACCACCACCGCAGTTAATAAATATCAATAATTCAATGAAAATTAAATAATATTTGTCACAAAGTTATAAAATTCTTAAGTTAGATTCCACACATATAGACAATTCCTATTAGAACTACTCAAAAACAATAATGAAGACTTCTCTGAAGAATACAAGAAATGAATATTAAAATCTACAGATAAAGCTACATCTTCATTATACTGGAAAGTTTTCACTTGGAAATGTTTACACAGAGCTTTTGCCAGTCCTAATAAAATTACAATTATGTATAAATCAAATAGATTTAAATGCTGGAGATGTGATTCTGAAATAATAGCTGATTGAGCATACACAGTATATGAATATGAAGTCATCTCCCCTTTTTGGAGAGAAATCAATAACGTTATTCAAGCTCTATTGTCAGAGAGATGTAATATTTCTAAATGTTTTGTTTTATTTAATGCTCTGATTCCTGAGATAATTCTAAAAACCAAAGTGCCTCTTCTTTGGTCTGTTTTTGCTATAGCCAGAAAAGTAATTACTAAAAATTGGAAAAGTAAAGTTACCCCCCCTCCAGTGTTGAATTTATTAGTATGGCAAAAATTGTTTGCAGTAGTGAATTGCATACTATAAAGATGAGGACTTCTAATATTATACATTCATATAAATCTTAGATTAAAACTTAAAGACTTGCTTGAAAAATATTAATTGTTGATCATATATAGCATTGCTGCATTGATCAGCTGTGGACCTACATAAATAGTTGTTTGTTTTATAATTGATTTGCTTAGTTATTTTAAAAGCAAATAATATTTAAAAAAGGTACTTAAAACCAGAGCTCTATAATTCAAACTCCACCCTAAGCAAGAACGATTTTGCTGAAACACCAGCTTGCAGTATTGGGCAAAAACTAAATAAAATTGAGATTTATGATGAGTGCCAAAATCGAAATATTCACAACAATCCCTGTGTCTGGCAGAAGCGCAATGTCCAATGGTCAGAATAAAAACAACACTTCAGGGAGGGACTGTGTGCACAGTCTTTTACAAGTAGGCACCCTTACTATAAACTGTACTTGTGGCCCTGGAAAAAAATGTGAACCACCAGAAAGAGGTAAAATACCACAAGATTAGTTGAAGATAAAAAAAAAAAAGAGCAGTTTTTCAAAATCTGCCATCCTACTACACCCACCTTGAAGGACAACAAATAACTTCTCTTAGTGACAAATCCACGCACAGCTATAGTTATCTCTTCCAACTTCTAAATATCTTAATTTCATGTAGGTATAAGCAAAGGAAGAAGATTTATCTCAAAAAGGAGTTAAGCCATTCAGTAATAGTTATGAAAAACAGAAAAGAGAAACACAATATAACCAGTGCATTAGTCAAGAAGCAGGAGCAGCTTAACCTAAAGTAACGCAATCCAGTTCTGTGTGGGTAAGAGGTTGCACTTCTTTGACAAAATGACTATTAATAGAGCTCAGAACTTCAAATAAGGAAAGAAACAAAAACAGCACACAGTAATGAGTGCAACAAGGCATAGAGCCATTTAAGCTGTGTGTACACAAAAATTAACTTTTAAATGGGCAACATTCTGCTCTCCACATGGACACCAGCTTTATCATATTCAGAACTTTACCAAGATTAAAAGGTTACACTGGAACCAGTGAAGCAGGCAACTGTATTCTCAGCAATATATGCTTGCTATATTACTAGCAAGGCTGGCCTTTGCCAGAGGTAAACTAAGTGGTTGCATAGGGTACTATTATTGTTGGATGGCAGAAGGTTGTTTCTTCACATCAGGCAATTATGCTGCTTTAGAATTCTTTATTATAATTCAACCAGGTTACCTCTTTACCAAACAAGGAGGTATTTTTTCCTGCCAGCACAATATTAACTCAGTTGGATCAATTAAATTTCCTAATTGGGCTGGAGTTTTAAAAATATTTTTTTCATATTCCAAAAAAACTTTTGATTTTCAAAAAAGGAAACCCACAAGCATGAAGATGCATGTGAACATATTTTCCTTGAAAACCACAGTTATCTCAAATATTACAAATCATCTTTAAGGCTGACAAGATAAGCTGAGTAAGCACAATTTAACACTACCACTTTGTTACACAAATCACTTGAGTCACCTGGCACTCAATATATTACAAGTTTGTCAACATGACAGCTTGGAGTTCATCCAACAGTGTGGGGGGAGGGACTCGGGAAATGGATTATTACAGTAACCATTGCAATGAATAAATTTAAAAAAGTCACAAAACGTAAAATGAACAATACTTTTTGTTTAGCATAATATTTGAGTACTGTGAAACTCAATCTCACTTTAAAATATACTTACACCAAACTTAATTTTAAAATCTTGCATTTAATTACCACATGTAATTCTCCTAGCAAAATTCAGTAGCTCATTGTTAGCAGACATCACCTCCATCCCAGCTGTTATTAAATTATTTAAAAATATGGACATCAAAGTAGAAGAGGTGAATCTTGACGTCCATATCTGGAACAACAAGACCAATAAACACCAACTGTTACATAAAAAACAACAAAGCAGGGGGCTACTTTACTAAAATTAACAAATAACGAAGAATTTATTGAGTGTTTTCAGCCAGTCAATACCAGCCTTCTTCAGACAAGAAAAAATTCAAATTTACAATCATATGACCCCCTTTAAATCCCTTAACTGACGTAATCATTCATTCATTAAAAACTCCCCTTTCTTAAGAACAAATGCATATATATTTAAACTGCACAATTAAATTAAATACCACAAATAATTGTAAACTATAACAATATTCAAGTTAAAATTCATCTATCATATGCTTTCAATTTTAGCACACTAGCAATTGATACATCATTTAATTGTACTGTTTAAATATATATGCATTTGCTCTTAAGAAAGGGGAGTTTTTAATGAATGATGACTGATTACGTCAGTTAAGGGTATTTAAAGGGGGTGATACGATTGTAAATTTGAAATTTTTTCTTGTCTGAAGAAGGCTGGTATTGACTGTCCGAAAGCACTCAAATTCTTTGTAATTTGTTAATTTTAGTGAAGTAGCCCCCATGCTTTGCTCTTTATCCATATCTGAAACAAACAACTGAGTTATGAACAGACAGACCAGATCATAATTATTTTCAGTACATGGGACTTCGCTCACTCCCACATACAAAAATTACAAAAAGTATACACTTGGCCTATTTTCCAGGTGGATGACAGTTGGGCATTTATGGTCTTGCCCAAAGTCACAAGTCCCATTTGTCCCTGCCCAGGAGTCATGTTCAGCCCTCCACTCCCAAGAGAGAATTAGGTGGCATGTAGCAGGCCAGCATGGTGGTCTTTTGAGGTAGCCTACCCTCTCCCCTGGCTAGCACCCCTCCCCCCGCCAGCAGTACCTCTGAACTCCACCATTACTGTCTTTGGAGGAGAAACAGGGTTAGATCCAGCGCTTGATGAAGTAGGCAGCTGCCTAGGGCCCGCTAGCTGGGGGCCTGTCAACAAGCCCCAGTGTGACATTCTTGTCAATTTATCTATTTAAAAGCCCCAGAAATCTCAGCATCTGGAAATGTGCACATAGCAGCAGCACACGGGGGGATTTTATGAAAGCACCTGAGAAATGGCAATAACAGTAGAAAAAGAATGATAGAAACACAGTGTGTGCATGTAAAATGCCTCAGTGTGTGTGATGCCCCAGTTAGAGGGATTGTCTAGTTAAGTGATTCTGCTCAGAGTCAAACCTTGAACTTTAAATTACTGGAAGGCAACAACCTTAATCCTACACACCAGGTGTCAGACCTTCTTTAACTTTTGTGTGTAAATTACTGAGCATTACAATCTATCAGCGTATGTCATAGAGTGTCATAGTTTTTGTGGCTCATAGTCTGTCTCAGTGGTGCAACAGGTAGCACACTTTCCTTTGGTACAGAAAGCTGTGGGTTCTACTCCCATACCAGGTAGATCATTTGCTAACACTATAGTGTAGCATAAGAGGAGCGCTGCACTCCTGAATGTGCCTTCCTTTGGTTGAGATGCTAAACAGAGGTCCTACCTGCTTGAGCTGGTGGTAGCTTAAATGAATACAAAAAGATGCCACAGCACCCATCAGAAACAGTAGAGAAGTTCTATGATGCCCTGGCCATATTTCCCCTAGTAGTATAAACATCTTCCCTTAAAAGAGACTATTAGCTTAGTGGGACTAACCTAGTTAGCAATGGATAAATAAATAAAATACATTCTGATACAAACCAGTTACTCTCTTAACTTTTTAAGTGATTTACATTAATCTGCTTTAATCTGTCTCTAGTTTTGCAGAACATCTCTGATTTTCCCTCTTATTTATGCGCTGTCCTTAAGCAACCCACTTAACCAGACAGTAGTTTATGGTAACTGGAAATCCTAGTAACTATCTATGAGCCAGAGTACTTATGACATAAAGGAAGGAAGTGATTTGTATGTGATCTTTGGCATCCTTGTTTTCTTGAATATTGACACTGTGTACTATATGGATGTGAATAAATTGATCAACATAAAGTTCACGAGTTTAATGTTAATATATCCACTATGAAAACATTTTTAATTTAGCTCGTTTTTTGCAGGCACACAGGTATGAAATGCAAAGTGCTTGTGCTACAACCACTTGTCTAGCCATTAATGATTAAGGTTTATAAACTGCTTCCTGTAGCACATGCCTTGATTCCCTTAGTCTTATTTTGTGTTCTACATGACTTGGCCAAGTTACTTCACTATTTGGCTAACAAAGTTTGCAGATGACTGCAAACTAGGAGCCATAATCGAAACTCCTAACGATGTGGACAAACTACAAAAGGGCCTCACTGAGACAGATACCTGGTGTCAAAGCCATGGCCTGAAGCTCAATGCCAAAATGTGTATTGTCATCCCCTTTGGTAAAAACTCTGTACCCATGAACTACCACATAGCTGGTAGTCTACTTAATGCTGAAAATGTAATAAGAGACCCTGGGACACAGGTGGACAGTAGTCTCTCCTTTGATAATCACATCGCCACAGTGGTCAGGAAATCCTTCTACGTGGCTCATCTCATCACAAAAGGATTCTCAATCAGAAAAAAGAGGTCATTGTTCCCCTCTACTCATCACTCATTAGACCCATTATAGAGTACAATGCCCCTTTTGGTATGTACCTCACAAGACATCTACAACAACTGGAAAGACCACAGAAATACCTCACAAAGAGGATTACTGGCCTCAAACAGATGCCCTATGCAGACCATCTCAAAAAACTACAGCTTTACTCCATCGCCTATCGCCTACTCAGGGGTGATCTCTGCCTAACATACAAAGCTATGTCAAACCCAGAGCTGTTGGACATGCTCCACTTAAAGAAATCCCAATCCCTCCAAGCTACACGCTCTAGGGACCTTAACCTTGTCACCACAATAAACAGAACATGCTGGAGGGATAGATTCCTGTCCCAGAGACTTCCCATACTCTGGAACAGACTACCTATGTCAAACAGAGCTCCTCATTAGCACTCTTCAAGAAAAATCTTGATGATTGGATGGGAAATGGGAAATTCACCCCGGGGATCACTTCTGTGGCTCTGCTCGACAGGGGCACAGGAAAATAATTTTCTTGGGTGGCAAAAGCCAGGGTACATTTTTTGGCTAGGCTTGTATGGGCCCTGAGGCCAATAGCCTAGTACCTACCTATGAACCTATGAATCTGTACTCCTGAGCTTCTCCTGAAAAAGGACACGTGTGTCCAGTGGGGTCCCAAGCTGTCAGCAAACATGTTATAAATCCCAGTATGTATACTGTAGTTTAATGGGTTGCCAGATGCATTTTTCACTAAATGTGAATTTCAAGGGAAAAGAAGTTTACGGATCTCCTGCCAAGTCTGTTTTTCAATGAGAGTATGTTTTGTTTGGAAAATATAAGTGTTTTTTCTTAAATAAACTTCAAATCTCTGCGGTAATTGTAAAACTAAAAAGGATGTATACAATGAGGTTGGAACAGTGTTTATGGAAACTGGGGAAAGCTAAATAATGGAATGTTGGTATGGCTGGTATAGGTCTGGTTCATTACCATGTATAGGGCCCCATTTATGAATGTTCTAGCTTTGTTGACTTTGTGGAGGTATATGCTGTATCAATACTGCATTTTAAGTCATTCAAGTAGGTCAGAACCTGTACTGAGTGACATCACATTGGATAGCTATTCTTGATAACAGAATACATAGGGAAGTTAAAAAAAAAAAAGGTGTAGATCTAATGCAAGCAAGCCCCCCTCAAATAAATAATATGATGTATGTAGTATTATTTCTGATTTTTATATGACTTTTGGGTTGTTGAACACAAGCTGCTGCAACATTTATACTATCTTTAATTGCTTTACTTTATTCACTGCACTAAAGAATTAATTCATTCATTAATAGGTCTAGATTATGTAATAAACTAAACGTGTTGCATTTTAGTAATATATTTTTGCAGTACCTTCTTTCCAGTCTGCAGCAACTGCAAAGGGGTTGACATTTCTTAGGTCATGCAGTCTGCATTACTTGGTGGGATGATCAGAACTATCCATTATGCAATTAAATCTCCACAATACTGGACTGTAAATAATTTCAGTATTTAATTAAAAACTGTTACTCTGGCAGTTAGCACAGAGGACTGAAGCTCCAACATGTTAATGACCTGCTTCCTGTGACAAAGGGGGCAAGATTTGAATCTTTCCACCTTTATTTACCTACTGTTTGAAATTCAGCAAGTCACTTAACCAGGCAGTACTATGGAGCAATTGGAAATGTATCTAGGCTCCTTAACTGTTTCCAGGACTACATGCCCAGTAACTGTGAATCTGTTGTTGTTTGCCAGGCATTCCCCATTGCATACCCAGTCTAGTTTATGAAATGTTATGACAATATCACCAGCACACCACTTTTAATCTAACATAGGCAATTTATCATTCAAGGCGAACAGGCACTGCATTTGTAGATGAAGGACTGAAATGCAAAGTTGGTTGCCACCAGCAACCACTGCATTAGTAATAGTTCTCTTATGTGACATTATTCAGATGACTTTTACTTCTGCAGAGAGTGTGCATATTGACTGACAGTGGTGGATCATAAGCAATTTGAGAGGTATTTTATGGTTAAAATGTTCTGAAATGGGTAGGTTTTATCATCATTTGTTCATACATTTTGCTTCACTGCTCAAATTTAACACACACCCTAACAAATGTGGCTGTCTTAAACAAGGAATATAATCAGGAAAGTTACTCAGAGAATACATGCATTTATACATGGTACTAAAACTGTGTGCAGGAGGTCAATGGTTTTGAAAATAGCCCAAGGTACACTTAAGACACCACTGACCAGATGCACTTTCAATTATTGTAAGTTTCACTCTTGTCAATGTGAAACAGTTTTGTTTACCAAATGGCCCTCAGTGCTAGTTTTATAAAATCTAAACATTAAATCCAAATACCTGTAATTACAGTAAAATTAAAAAAGAAACTAGTATGCACATTGACAGGTCTGAACAGTGTTTATGGTAAATGGAGAGAGACAGTCAATTAATGGGACAGTGGAATGGTGCGAGGGGGGGGGCTGGTCCATCACCCTGCCTAGGGCCCCATTTGACCATGATTCAGCTCTGAGGGGGAAGCGTGATTCCACACACTAAATTCCCCATAGCTACCAGTATGAATGTAACACAACAGCACGGGCTCAGCAGATGTGAACTCCATCCAAAAAACATAGATACTTGGAGACATTTACTCTGTAGTAAGCCATAGCCTCTTACCTCAAACCTAGGATAGGCAAGCCTCCCTAACCAGCTCCTACAGAAACCCAAACCGTTATTCTGACTCAGGTAGCTTGTGGAGCAGTCAGAGCTTTCTCACACACACACACACACACACACACACACACACACACACACACACACACACACTTGGCGTTTAACTGTTTTACTACTTTGAAAGCTGTAACACTTACCTCTGCTACACAGCGTCTCCACCACAACTGAGATATGGGAAAATCAAGCTGTTAAAACACTTCATTCAGCCTTACAAAAAATAAAAAGGTGCCGAATTAAATGTGTAATGGCTGAATGAAGTATTTGACAGCTTTTAAAGCTGTTAGCATTTCTCTCAATTCTTCCATGGTGGACTCCGACCACTGTTAATGCTTGGAGACTAGAGATTAAAAGTGGTGAAATGTGTTCAAGAGAACCTAGAATATACCTATACTTCTTGAAGATTGTTTAAGTTGAGGCACTAAAGTTGAAGAATAAACTTGGATCTTGTCTGCAGTTTGCGTGTGTCGTTTTGGAAAATCAAAAGCTTTGCCCAAGCAGCAAGCCAATGTAGGAAGATATAGATGGTTGCCCAAGACTGTAATGAATACCCTTGTCACTGCATGAGAAAGACAGAGAGCATGTGTGCTGGGTACAGGGGAGTAAACAGTTACTGGGATGCAGATGTTCACATCACCAACGGGGTAGAGTTATGGCCATAACAAATGCCCTCATGGGGAGCAAAACAACTGTCACGAATGCATGTATGCTGGTGCCCCCAGATGTCCCGTCATGTGGGAAATGAACTGGCTGAAGTTAACAGGGGCATGGTTTGATGCTTGGCAGACACAAATGGAAAAAGGACTTAGAAAAAAAAAACAGTTTTTGCATTGATGCGTTTTGATTAAAAATGCTTCTGTAAATAAACCATAAGTAATGAAAGTTCTGGTTGGAGGTGCCTGCAGCTGTTCTAGGAAATGGAGAATGTGAACTGTGAAGGGGGCACCAGGAAATGGGGATGCTTCCACTTCAAGTGACTACACCACTCAGCTCAACCTACGGATTAATTTCTCCTAAGGCTGGCCCTGATTTCTAGCTATCAGTTAAGGACTGCTAGTACCTCTCAACCTCTTAGTGAAAGATCTGGTCAAAGCCCAACAAAATGGGGAGGACAAAAGTCCAAAAACTGGGACATTTTAAATATTGCTCTTATAAACTTAGAAAGTTGTTAGAGTAACAGGGTTTTTTAACATACATTTTTGGAAGGATCTGAAGTCTGAAACTCAAATGTATGCCATTATTTAGTGACTTCAATCCTCAGATCATCCCAGTGATTTGCCAGAAAACCACATACTTTATGGGAAACGGACCAAAAAATATGAGTCAAAAATCTGGACATTCTGTGAAAATCTGGACAGTTGAGCTACTCATACTTCTCAGCTGTCTACAATTTTTCAGAACATCAAGATTTTTGCCACATATTTTCATCTGATCCTCATAAATTTTGTGGTTACTAGCAAATTGAAAATTGAAGTCACTAGATTAATTCAACTGATAGACTGAGCAGTAGAAACACAAATTTGTTCTAAACTCTTAGCATTGATCATTTTTCTTTTGGTAATCCATGTAGTTGATTGCATTGTGGTCTTAACAGTTTAATCTTTCCTGCATCTGGTACATTAATGCTGTATGATACTATGAATGTGCTGCCTGGCTGAAATAATGTATGCTATTTAAAGAGACTGTTGACTATTTACGCTAGTTAAAGAGACTGTGACTGCATCTTTAACAGCTCAGTATAATTTGCTCTGCATAGATGAGATTAACTCAGTCAGTCTGTTGCATGTAAACCCAGTTGTTGCTCTGCCTTTTTTTTCTTGCCCTAAATGTTTATATATTGACAGTTTCTAATTTGAAATTGCGATAATTTTGCTGTGATAGCCAAGAAATATGTCTATTAATATACTGCACTGTGCATTGACAGGCAGAGTGCTCTACCAAATGCGTTAACGAGCTTTGTCTGTTTGAATTTTTCTAACTTGTGCTGTTACTCCCTCCTGCATGCTTTTATAACAGTTCTGTGACTTTTCTCCCCTCTTTGCCTCCTAGCTCTCTCCCCAACCATTCAACTAGCTGATAACCCTGTGCACAGTGCAGAATCATCGCTCCATAGTTGAGAACTGGTCCCAACTCTCAAAATGAAGTGTTTTTCCACCTCCAAAGATATTATACTAAGTATGCAGATAACTTCCTTTAAAATTTAATGGAAACTTAATTATTCTAAACTAACTGTATTACAAAAATTACCTGTATTCGTTTTAGCTGGAAGAAATCCCCGTGGTGAGCACATCAACAAGGATGCCAGCTACCACTTTCCACTCTGCTTTTCCTCTCATTTCACCCACTACTGACTTAAGTCCCTTGTCTTAACTTTATTGCTTACTCTTGCCTCATCTCCAAAGCTCCCCAATTCTAATAGACCTTACCCATTTAGAATTGTGCTTACTCTTTACACATTAATCTGTTTTAAACTCTTGTCTTGCAATTTGATGCAACTTACTGATATCCTCTGTTCCAGATGTAGCCCCGCTATGCTCGGGCTCGCATCTCTCTCCTCCCACCCCCATATCATTTTCTTTATACCTAACCATCTGTTCCTCCAACCCTGATGCTCCACCTCTTCCTTTTCCCCGGCATAACCTTAAAACCTTCTCCTTTCCTTCTTTCTCCATAACTAATTACCCTCACAGGCTCTCCCAACTATCGATAAATCTCCAACTCACCATCCTAGACATATTACATATTTTTCCTTCTACTCAACTCCTCAGTCAAATAACAACCCTACTATAACATTTTCATCCACCTATTACTCCAACCTAAAATACTTTCCCACTCAACCATGACTGTCACAACCCTCTCAATTCTACTCCTGTGTCCACTATTTCTCCTTCTCACTCATTTACCGCACATTTATCTTCACTTCATACAGATCCCACATATCCCCACAAAAACAGCTTTCCTTCTCCTCAGCTGTCTATTGCTATCTCTGCATCTATCTTTCCTATGAATACCCAGTTTCCCAGAATAAAAATTCCTCCCTCCCACTCATTATCTTCCAAACGTAAAACAAAATACCTTATTTACTATCCACTAAAATTTAAACCCAACTACTGCCCTAAAATTCTGTGTCTATCAGGAGACATACATCCTAACCCATGACAGATTCACACCCCAACTACCAGTCTCAATACCTCCCCAAACCCAGGTCAGTCATCCATTCCAAACATATGTCCTTTTACTCAAATCAATACCCGAAGTATTCTTGACAAAGTAAGCCAACTTCATGCATGGATATCTAACCACACCCCAGATCTCATCTCCCTAACAGAAACTTGGCTAAAACCCCAAAACCTAGACAAAGACATTCTCCCCACAGATACAATATCCTTTGCCTGGATCGCCAAAAGAAAAAAGGAGGTGGCGTTGCCATTGTCTACTCCAACAACCTCACAGTCACAAGTCCTACAAAACCAATCCCATTACTTCCACCTGCAAAATTACTGACAGCTAACCTTAAACTCGGCGACTACACCACTATCACAGTAGCAGCCATCTACATTCCACCAAGGATAATATTCCTCTGCTGGAAACCATTCTCTCATACTTTTCCCATAACATTCCCAATGAAACCATCCTTCTTGGGGATGTAAACATTAACTGGTTAACTGTCAGTAATTCTAATTCTCCACATCACATTAATCTACATGACTTTTCACAACTTTTCAAAAGAAACTAAGTCCATCATTAAACAAAGAGACAATGTCTGTAAAGCCTGAATCAAATCTAAACAAACACCTCTTCTTCTCAAATACAAACAACTACGCAAAATTGCTAAAAAAACAGGCAATAATAGACAAAAAGTCAGTCTATAGCTCAGACCAGAACAAATATAATTCAAATCCTCGTAAATTTTGGACAACACTCAGCAGCATCCTTTACCCAGGTAGCCCCTCTAACCCCTCACCCTACCCAAACACAACTCCTGAGGAAACAGCTAATACCCTGCTTAATTCACATTTTATCTCCTCCATCCAAAATCTCCTACCCTCTCAACCTACCTCTTCCACTTTACCTGACCGCGCACCCACCCCCAAAACTACTTCTTTTTCCTTTAAGCCTGTTCCCATTTCCTACATCAAATCTCTACTGCTCAAACTCAAACCCTGCTCCCTCTCTACTGACAAATTACCTCTTACCTTCCTCAAACTCGTAGCTGACTCTATCGCCTACCCAGTGACAATATTAATAAATAGATCTATGCAAGAATCTACTGTTCCTACCCTTTGGAAATCTTTCTACACTATCCCTCTCCATAAAGGAGGTAACTCCACTGACCCTTCAAACTATCGACCTATTGCCATTCTGTCCCCACTATCCAAGATACTAGAAAAATGTATCCACACACAGCTTCTCCATCACCTTCTCAATCAAAACTTACTCACCCCTACTCAACATGGCTTTCGACCCTCTCACAGCACAACTACTGCTCTATTCTCCTTCACTCACACCATTGCAGAATCTTTGGATAACAACAAACTTACTTCCTGTCTCTTTCTTGACCTCTCCAAAGCTTTTGATACAGTGTCTCATCCATTACTTCTATCTAAACTTGCTAACCTTCACCTTTCCACCTCCACCCTCAGCTGGTTCGCTAGCTATCTGTCTGGACGCAAACAATCAGTCAAATGGCTCTCTTCCCCTTCTCCTTTCTTACCTATCTCTACGGACGCAAACAATCAGTCAAATGGCTCTCTTCCCCTTCTCCTTTCTTACCTATCTCTACTGGTGTTCCACAAGGTTCTATCTTGGGACACCTCTTATTCAACATCTTCACCAATGATCTTTCTACCTCATGCTATCAGTCTTCTCTCATACAATACGCAGACGACTCCACAATCATTTCTACATCCAACAACATCTCTGACCTACACTCCCTAACCCAAACAGTTCTACTTTCCACTGAACAATGGCTTTCAGTAAACTTACTGATCCTCAATCCCACAAAAACCAAACTCTTACTCTTTCTGCCCCACTCTCTTTGTCATTAAGTCATGTAATAACACAGCTATCCTACCTGACACTCACACCAAACTCCTAGGAGTCATCATCGATGATGAACTAAAATTCAATCATCACATACAGCAATGCATAAAGAAAACACATCAGAAACTAGGTCTGTTATACCGAAACAAAAAATATCTCAGTCCCTAGGCTAGACTCACCCTAGGACAAGCACTTCTCCTCCCTTCTCTCCTCTATGCCGCTCCAGTTCTCACAAATATCCAAAAACTACTCTGAACAAACTCCAACAATCCTACCACAAAATAGCCAGATTCATCACCAACTCCCCAAACACACACCACTGTGTTGCTTTAAAGTCTCTACAATGGCTAGAACTCCCACAACTACTACATATCTACCAATTTCACATGCTGCACTCTATGCTCTTTAAACCATCATACTGTCCATCTTTCTCTCTCTTTGTCTCTGTGTACACCCCATCTAGACCCCTCCGCACCTCTAATCAACAACTGCTTGATATTTACCACCCAAATAAGTCAGTAGGTAAGCTACTCTACAAACACTCTGTGGCCCAAGCCTGGAACAAACTTCCCCTTGACATACGCTCAATCTCTCACACCCCACTATTTAAAAAGAAACTTAAGACACATTTACTCAATTCCAGAATCTGCCCCTGCTATGACCCTACATAGTTCTCTCCTCCCCCACATTGGAATCACTCTCAGTTGATCCTTGTCACACTCTGCCCCACTAGTACAGTTACTTAGTATCTTGAGAGAAAAAAATGATGTGAGAGTGTTCAATCTCGCCTTTGTTCTTACACATGGGTTCGGAGCCGATCCTCGGCTCCGTGCCGGCCGACTGCAAGCTCTGCATCGAGAAGAAGCTCGAGGACATCTAATACCCACAATCCCCCTCTGCCTTTACCTCAGATCTAGTTTGCCGCTGCATGCATCGCTGGAGACTAGCTCGAGGCTGTACAGATAAGATTTTTATCTATTCTGTTTAAATTTCAGAGAATTTTATCTAGTTACTTAAAGTATAAGAGTAGGTGTGTGAGTCATTAGGAATTCTCGATACTTAGAATAGTTAGCTTAGTTAACTTTCGAGTTTAGAGTTTTCGGGGCCTACCCCTTCTTGGACTTGTGACTAGAAACTTGTTATAGTCTTGCCTTTAGGCAGTTATCACGGATTTGACATTTTTGACTAAAAACTTGTGGTAGACTTGTTTTAGCTATTATCAAACAGACTCTTATTCCCGGATTTGACACTATTACTGGATTGGACTTTTTACTGGACTGGACTGTCTTTTTCATTTCTCAATATGTCTGAAAAGATGAAATCTGGCTTTAAACGTTGTCAGTGTGGCCAAAAAATGTCGGTCACAGACAACCACAGTTCCTGTGTCTACTGTCTTGGCCCTCTCCACTTACAAGAGGACTGCTCTATTTGTCACTCTTTTAGTGGGAGGGTCATGACAGATAGGCGCAGGAAACTGATGGATAGAGGATTGCTGAAACCCTCTTTCCAGGAGGCTCTGGATGCTTCAGACCAGGCATCCAAGTCTTCGAAGGGGTCGAAGGCATCGGAGCCAAAGTCATCGGCTCCGAGCTCTTCGAGTCTAGTTAGATCACCGGTTCCACAGACTTCGGGGCCGAGTGTTCAACTGTTGGCAGTTCGAGCCTCGAGTCTTGGAACCGGTGACGGAGCTCCCTCCACCGACTCTGCTGAGGTCGGCTCCGTCTTCGATCCCTTCGACTCGTTCTTCTAGAGCCCTTTCCGACACCGACGTGGACCGTGTGGTGCAGAAACTTATGGAGCATATGGCCCTGTCCAAGCTTATTTCGGTCTCCTCTCAGTTGATGTCGAGACTTGAAGGCCTGCCACTATCTCCATCTGTTCCTCCTCCGAGACCTGTTCAGTCTTGAGCCGGAAGAAGCTGACCTGATGATTGTGGAGCCCTCGGTGCCAGAACCGTCTTTTTCTCGGTCGGCACCGTTTACCTCGACTCCATCCGATCCGGTACCGGAGTCTCGGGGCTGAAGATCTGTCCTTGGTTCCGGGACCGAGTCGGACCGATGTTTCGGTTCCGACTCTCCTCTCGGGCCTCGCACGGATCGATTCGGTTCCGTCCTCGGGTCGGTGCCTTGCTCCTGTTTCGGGATTCTTCCCCTTTCTTGAACCGGGAGATACCTCGACTCGGGACCCGGGGCCTTCGACCTCATGAGGAAGGTGTTGTCTACCCAGACAACCACATCAGCAGGTACAGCTTCTCCTCCCGCAAAGGACCGTTATCCTCCTCTGCACCCACGGCCACGTCCAAGCGTCGGGCACCGGTGTCTCAGCCACCCCTGGAGGGTGCCCCCTCTTCCTCGGAGGCTTCTTCGGATGCTCCCCACGAAGAAGTTCCTAGGAAAAGACTGTGTAAGAGGAGACACTTGGATTCTCCACAAGAATCCTTGACATCTGATACTGACTTAGATGAGTCAGAAGGGACCCTAAGTCACCTTCAGAGGATGTCTCTTTTTCTGACATCTTGGAGATCCTTAAACAGAGAGGTGACTGGCAAGCCCTCCCCCCTTCTGAGGATGAGTCAGTTTTGCTGAAGGCATTTGGTGCCCGTCCTTCCTCCTCCTGGGTCACTCCGCCTTTGATGAGTTAATGGAATTAATTGCTCAAAGGGCGTGGGAGACTCCTGACACGGTGGAACCAGTCCCTAGGAAGCCAAATAAGTACATCACGGCACCACAGGACAAAGCTTACCTTACCAAAGGAGTTCCAGTAGACGCCATGGTGGTGGCAGCGGCCACGAAAAAGGAGATGTCTGAGTCTTCCTCATCTGTCCATCCGCCTAACAAAAATTCTAGGACCATGTACAGATATGGGAAGCGCATTTTCAGTTCAGCTTCTTTCTCTATGCGTTCCTGAACTATTTGACTCATTTTACACATTTACAGAGGGTCTAGTCAAAGAGTTGGGAGATACCCTCCAGGGTGCTACAGATGCCGCTGTCTCAGAGAAAGTTACAGCGCATCTCAACACCCTTACGTCCATTGTGAACTCGTCCATGAGGCTGATATCCTATGCAGCCGAAGGATCGAGTAGGGCAGCGGCTTCAGCGATTGCTCTTCGTAGGCAATCCTGGATGCGCTTATGTTCGTATGAAGCCTTCAAGTCTTCCTTTACTAACGCCCCATTTGATGGAGCCACACTTTTGGCCCTAAAGTAAAGGAGACCCTTACCGGTGTGAACAGGAGGGAAAGACTCTGTCTGCTGTCGGAGTCCGTTTTCCACCCTTCCAGACCGTACCCCAAAGGGCAACGTGGTGGGAAAATGTGGTTTCAAAACCCCAAGGATCTTTTCCAAACACACAGGGTGATGCCCCTCTAGAGGCAGAGGGGGCAGAGGTGGAAGACGCCGCCCTGGCGGCAGAGGGGTCCGCAAAACCAAGGTGACAGGGATAACCTCCTGGCAAACCTTTTCAGCACTCCTGAGAGGAGGCCCGACTGTCCTGCTCTGGAGGCAGTCGGGGTCGCTTAGCTTTATACCCTCAGGCCTGGCAAAACCTTTCTTCAGACAATTGGGTAAAAGCATTGTTACCAGAGGTTACAAAATCCCATTTCTATCCACCCCCATTCCAGAGAAAACTCCCAGATGTACCACCCCATCTGCGAGACCCAGCAGCTACAGAAATTTCAAAGCTGCTAGAAAAAGAGTCATCCAACCAGTCCCAGCGGACCAAATAGGATTCGAACTTACTCAAGGTTCTTTTAGTTCCAAAGAAAACAGGGGACTGGAGGCCAATTCTGGACCTAAGTCATCTCAACACCTTTGTCAAGAAGGAAAAGTTCCGAATGGTCACGCTTCAATCGATCCTTCCATTCTTACTGAAGGACGACTGGATGTGCTCAATAGATCTGAAGGACGATACTACCACATCAAAATGGCCAGGGCGTCCAGAGATCACTTCTGCGCTTCGGCTGGGAGCCAGTCAATATCAGTTTGGATACCGGACCTTTGACCTGACCACAGCCCCCAGGGTCTTCACCAAATGCATGGCAGTGGTAGCGCCCCATCTGAGGCGCCTAGGATTCCAGGTGTTTCCGTGATCTGGACGACTGGCTCCTGTCTGCCACCACCAGGCCAACTGATACAAGCCAGGGATTACTCCTACAACTTTGTACACACCTTGGCATTTCAGTAAATTTCGAAATCTTTGCTACAGCCATCACAGCATATCTTATTCATAGGAGCGGAATTAGATACGCGTCAGTTAGTTCTAAAACTTCCGACAGAAAGAATAGTAGCACTTCAATTCAACATTTCCTTCTGCTGTCGCCCAGAAAGTCCCCAGCAAAATTGTTCTGAAAGTTTTGGGTCTCATGGCAGCTTCTCTCATAGCAATACCATTGGGAAGACTGCACATGAGAGTGCTACAATGGCTTCTATTTGCACAATGGTCATTCCAACAACTTCCACTGACTCAAATATTGATAACGAAAACATGCAAATCACACCTAAGGTGGTGGTTACAGACTTGCAACCTATCCGCGGAAGACCATTTGTGCTACCCACACCGTCAGCAACGATAACCACGGACGCTTCCCTGATAGGGTGGGGGGGCATCTTTCAGGGACAGACAGTCCAAGGCGAATGGACCAATCTGGAGTACAATCTGCACATCAATGTTCTGGAGTTGAGGGCAGTGTTTTTGGCGTTGCAACACTTTGCTCCCTTTCTTCCTCCAGGGACCATTGCAGTTCAGACAGACAACATGTCCGTAGTCTGGTACATAAACAAGCAAGGGGAACCAGGTCTTACCAACTATGCAGAGAGGCCATGAGAATTTGGCAATGGGCAGAGTCCACGGTCGCTTTCTGATCGCAACGCACATCCCGGGTCATCCAACGTCATAGCCGACAGGCTGAGCAGGGCAATACTATTGCCTCACGAGTGGTCCCTCAAACAGTCAGTTGAAGGATTTTTCGCAAATGGGGCGAGCCTACCAGCGATCTGTTTGCGTCTCCAATGAACGCCAAATGCAGGAGCTACTTTGCCCTATTACCTCCAGGGGAAGTCCCCAGGGACGCTGGTGCACGATTGGCCCCCGGGTCTCCTATATGCTTTTCCTCCATTTCCCCTGATTGCAAAGTTTCTACAGAAAGCAAACAACCTTCAGAGGACTATAATTCTCATTGCTCCGTTCTGGCCTCGTCAAATTTGGTTCCCTTTCTATTGCATCACCGCATTCGGGGACCTTGGATGCTGGACCCAGAGCCAGATCTACTGACTCACTCGTCAGGAGTTCCTCACCCATCCCTGGAATCTCTCCATCTAGCAGCTTGGCTGCTCCGCTTTTTAGCCAGGTCAATTCTTACATCGGCGGTTCAGGATATTTTGGTAGCTTCTCATAAAGTTTCCACTACAAAGACTTACACCAGTAAATGGAAGCTTTTGTCTTCTGGGCGAGTCACATCAGTTGGACCCTGTTACAGTCTGTTAAACAAGGTTTTAGAATTCTTGACTGAATTATTTCATGAAGGAGCTTCCCGGCTACTTTAAGAGTACAGTTAGCTGCCATTTCTAACTATCATATAGAAGAATGTGGTGCCTATTATGGCTCACAGACTTTGTAAAGCCTTTTAAAAGGTTCTTTCATATCAGACCACCAGTCAGAAGTCCGACATCACCTGGAATTTAAATTTGTTGCTTTCTAAATTGATGTTGCCACCCTTTGAACCAGCTTCAAGTTGCACGTTGAAATTTTTGTCATGGAAAACATTATTTCTAGTGGCCATTACATCTGCTAGACGCAGTGTCTGAGCTTCAGGCCCTTTCGGTCAAACATCCTTATTTAATATTTCATTCTGACAGAGTATCCCTCGCACTAATCCATCCTTTCTTCCCAAAGTTTGTTCTTCTAGTAATATTAATCAGTCCATTGAATTACCCACCTTCTTTAAAACCACTCTAATAAATTGGAGTATATGTTGCACAAACTGGACGTCCATAGACAACTCAGATTTTATTTGGATAGAACAAAAGATCACAGGAAATCTGATCAACTATTTGTAGCTTTGCTGACAGCAGAAAGGGTCTTGCAGTAAAAGCGAACTCTTTCTAAATGGCTAACTGACTGTATCACAACTGTTTATGAAGCCTCTGACCAAACTTTATCTGCAAAACCCAGAGGACATTCTACCAGATCAGTGTTCACATCTTTGGCTCAGCTCGCTTTACCTTTAGACACTATCAGTTGTGCGGCTGCTACTTGGGCTAAACCACATACATTTATCTCTCATTACAAAGTGGACAGGGTTTCTAGGGATAGGGCAACCTTTGGTTCCACTGTGCTCAAGAACGTTTCTCCTTGAGTTCCTCAGGATCATGGAGCTAGGGCCCATCATAAGAACAAAGGCTTGAACACTCTCACATAAAGAAGTTATGTCCTTACCATAACTCCATGGGAGTGTCTATCTCGCCTGTTATTACACTCCCACCCTTCCCACCCTAGGGAAGAACTTCTGGTGCCTGGTCTGGAGTATTCTCCTTCTGCTGTTGCAGTATTACTGTTACTGTCATACACTGGGTAGAACTCCCACAACTATATATATGTACCAATTTATATGCTGCATGTATGCTCTTTAAACCATCATACTGTCCATCTTTTGTTTGTTGCAAACTAGACCCTCTGAGGTAAAGGCAGAGGGGGATTGTGGGTATTTACCACCCAGATGTCCTCGAGCTTCTCTCGATGCAGAGCAAACTTCCTACCAATCTCTACACCCCACTACCCAAAAAGAAAAAGAAGACTAATTTACTCAATTGCAGTCTGCCCTGCTATGACCCTCGAAGTTCTCTCCTTCCCCACATTGTAATCACTCTCAGTTGAGATGAACACTCCACATGGAACGTTATGGTAAGGACATAACTTCTTTTTTTTTGCTGTCATTTAACTGTTGTTAGTGTTGTTTTTCTATTGTTTATTACTGTAATGCTAGTTTTACTTCTATTCTGTTTGCTGTGCTTGTCTACTACTGTAATGTTTCATTGTACTATCTGGAGATTTTCTCCTCGGGTCTCCACTGAAAATGGGACAAAATCCCAGTTGGACTAACCCGGTTAACAAATGTCAATAAATAAATAAATAAAACTCATCACTCAACCAACCCACACTAATAACACACACACCTATCACCCTTTTAGACTGTATCCTAGTCTCTAATCCTTCCAAATACCATAACCCAGAAATTCTACCAAACATACTGAGTGATCACTCCCCCAAAAAAGGTGTGCTGATGTACTCCCCGTTTCTCTAAACCGCACAGATTTATTATTTGCCTCAAACTATCTAACTTCCACCCAGAAACTTTTAAAACCCTCCTCTCTAGAGTAAACCAGAAAATACTCTCCCAACTCCCACTTGATGAAGCAGTCCAAGCTTTCAGTTCTACCCTTCCTTAGAATCCTAAGCTCACTTGCTCCTCTCCGTAAAATACATACAATATCTAACATAGCTCCATGGTTATCAAAATCTACTTGCACCCTAACGAAAGCTAGAGACAGGTCCTGGATGAAATGGACACAAACTAAGCTCCCTGCAGACCTGCAAAGATCTAAAGAACTCAGAAATCAGATAAAAAAGTCATTAATAAAGACAAAAAAAAAAAAGACTTCCACTACAACCCTCCAACAGCATTAAAATCAAATCAAAAAATTTTGGGAATGCTTTAAACCAAATACTACACCCTGATAATCCAAGCTCCCCTAATCCCTGCCCACACAGAGAACCTGAAGAAACAGCCAACACCTTTAATACCCATTTTATTGAATCAATATCTAAGCTACTTAACCCTAATCCAAACTCCTCTGAATCTGCTCTAACTACTTACTTTGCTCGCACTTTTTCCCTTAAACCAGTTTCTACCAGCTATATCAAATCTTTACTCTGCAAGCTAAAGCCATGCTCAGTATCAGCCGATTACATCCCCTCATATTTCCTTCAGATAGCAGCTGACTCTCTAGCTTTCCCTGTCTCTATCCTAATCAATCGCTCCATCTCTGAATCAAAAGTTCCTTCGGTCTGGAAACAATTCTACATACTACCTATACACAAAGGAGGTAACTCCACAGATATCACCAACTTCAGACTTATCGCTATCTTCTCCCCCTCTCTAAAGTTCTGGAAAAATGTGTACACAAACAAGTCATGCAATATCTAATACTGGAAAATCTCCTCACATCACTCAGCATGGTTTCCAACCTAAACATAGCACTAGCACAGCCCTATTATCCTTCCTTAACACAATATTTCTAGCCAGAGATGACCACAAACTTATCTCTTGCCTATTCCTAGACCTCTCAAAGGCTTTTGACATGGTCTCTCACTCTCTTCTGCTGGATAAACTGTCTAACCTTAACTTCTCCTCTGATACTGTTGCATGGTTCTCCGGCTACCTCACTGACAGGCTGCAATCAGTGAGACGGCACTCTGCATTATCCCCTCCTCTCCCAGTTAAAATGGGTGTTCCTTGGGATCTATTCTTGGGCCACTACTTTTCAATATCTTTATTTACTCCATACTTCTTGCCCTCAGTCTTCCCTAGGTCAATATGCTGATGACTCTACAGTCATCACCATTGCCAACTCTCACTCTGAGCTCTTATCAGATACCCAGAAATCCTTTAACTCAGTTGAAAACTGGCACACCAATAACCAACTCATCCCCAACCCTAAAAAAACTAAACTGTTACTCTTTCTCCCTAAAAATGTTAACTATATTAAATCATCCTTCTCCATACTGTCACTAACATTCCCACTGAAGTGGAATCCAGCACAAAACTCTTTGGCGTCACCATCAACGATCAACTTAAATATGACCTACATGTAAATAATCATATCAAAAAAACACCAGAACTTAGGGCTCCTGTACAGAAACAGGACGTTTCTGACTACTAAAGCAAAGATTACTCTCTCTCATGCTTACCTCCTACCTACTCTAATGTATTATCACAAATCTCAACTCCTTTCTACTGATGAAACTAGAGTCTGCTTACAACAAGGTAGCTAGACTTGCTGCCCAACTATCTTACAAATCCCATCACTGTCTCTAAGACACCTAAACTGGCTTGAACTACCACACCTGCTTCTCCTATCTCAGCTCTAAATCATCCACTCTATCCTATTCCAGCCCTCCTACTGTCTGGTTCTAACATCCCTCATCTCTCACTATTCTCCAGCTAGATCCCTCCGGAGCTCTACCCAACATCTACTACACATCTATAAACCCAAGACCAAATCCAGATGCAACATATATAGCTACCATCCTTCTATTGCGTGGCATAAACTCCCACTTGAAATAAGAACCCTCACACATCCTAAACAATTTAAGAGTACCAAAGAGTATCTAAATTGTCATTGGACTTGCCACTGTACTCACCCTCCTTGAACATTTTCCCCCATCCAACAGACAACCAACCCCCTGCTCTCTACTTTTCCTCTCACACCCACACTCTGTCCTTCTCCTAAACTAATCCCGAAACTCTACTTCTTAACCTAATCTAACACCTTTGTGTGTTCATTCAATAATACATGTACTGTCTAACTAAAACTTTTAATATGATCTCTAATGCACTATGTAACATTTTAAGTTAATACATCTTATTCTCATTGAACATGCTTCTAAATTTTTTTGTTGATGTATGAATTATGTACTATATTTTGTTATTAATTGCTTTCGTTATGTATAGCTGTATAATACATGGAGCTTTTCTCCCTGGGCCTCCGCTGAAAAAGAGCTCTTCAGCATAAATCAATCAATCAATCAATCAATAAATAAATAAATTAAAATTTCGGACTTTATATCCTTTAGAAAAATAGGTGCTAATGCAAAAACAGTTATTCTGGTCACTTTGTATGTTTATAAAAGAAAAAAGTATGTCTTACCATAACGTTCCATCTATGTTGTTCATCTTCATTCATTCATTACGGATGGGTTTTGGTCCTGTCCTCAAAACCGACTCGGCCATTGTAACAAGCTTCTGCCAGCCAGAAATCTCTCAAGCTAAGCTCTACCCATAGTGGCCCTCTCCACATTACCTCAGATCGAGTTTGCCTGTAAGGACAGGACAGAATACAGAAAGAAAACGGAGGCTTTCTCCGAGCAATTTCTTTGGCATAAGGACTATAGATGAACCTCCAAGAGTCTTTAGAAGGGGGATGGTGGGTGAGTTGTAATGAATTAATGAAGATGAATAACACAGATGAAATGTTATGATAAGACAACTTCTTTATCTGATGTTTTTCATCTTCATTTATTCCTTACTGATGAGACAGAGTCCCTAGCTACCTTGTTTCCAGGGAGGCCTTATGGAAGAATGTTCCTGAGCACCATTGAACCTAAGAAGGCTCTCCCCATGGAGACCAAATCCAATTTGTAATGCACAATAAAAGTACGAGGTGAAGCCCATGCTGCTGCTGCACAAATGTCATACATGGAGGCCTTAGCATGGAAAGCCACAGAAGTTGCTACTGATCTTGTGGAATGTGCTTTGATCTTAGATAGGACTGAGAATGTTAGTATGATACACAAAGGAAATGGAATCTCTCAACCATTTAGATAAGGTAACTTTGGATACTGATTTTCGGAATAGAATAGGATATAAAAGGTCAGATTTAGATTTCCGTATGGATTTCATTCTGTCAAGATAAAAACTTAGTTGTCTTTGAAGATCGAGCAAATGTAAGATATACTCGTGCTTATTAGAGTAGTTTGGGAAGAATATTGGTAGATCAACTGTTAACAATTAGATCAGAAATAACCTTAGGCAAAAAGGAGGGATTAGTCCGAAGTGATACTCTGTCCCTATGGAAGCTCAGGTAGGGATGTTTTGTGTATAACGCTTGCAATTCTGAGATTTGTCTAGTCGAAGTAATGGCCACCAAGAAAGAAGTTTTCCACGACAAGAATTTTAAGTCACAGTTGGCCGCAGGTTCAAAAGAGGAGCTGGTTAAGGTTTGGAGTACCAGGGTCAAGTCCCGTGGCTCAATTAGCTGTTTAAAAGGTGGCCTGATATGTACAACACCCTTTAAAAAGATTTTACACAGCCGGTGAGAGATTAAGGAGGAGCCTTCAACCCCATTATGGAAATTGGAGATTAAGAGGTAGACTCGAATGGAAGAAGCTGCAGCTCCAGATTCAAGGAGATTCAAAAGATAATCCAAAATTATTGGTATTGGTGCTGACAAAGAATTAATTTCCTTTATGCAAGACCAATAAATGAATCGTTTCCATTTACGGAGGTAAAGTTTCCTGGTGGATGGTTTATGAGAAGCCAGAAGAATGTGACGGACTGGAGAAGATAGGTTTCTTTGCCTGGCAATCAATGGAAGTGGGAAAATCAAGCCGTCAGCTTGAGACTCAATACATTCAGATGTGTCAAACCCTGTGGATGAGACAGCAATTCTGGAGATGGATCCAGAATCCAGGGTTGATGTACTAAGTGAAGCCATAGAAGGGAAACCAAATTTGTCGAGCTCAGTAGGGTGCAATTAGGATTACTCTGCTTCTCAACCGAAGAACCTTCTTTAAGAATTGTGGGATCAGAAGAAGGGGAGAATAAGCATAAAGAAGTCCCATGGGCCAATCGTGTAAAAGAGCATCCGTTGGGGACTCCCCCTGCGGGCGAATTAGGTCAAACTAGTTGCTGCATTTGTAATTTGCGGGGGATGCGAATAGATTGCAGCAAGGCTGACCCCAGCGGCTGAAAATCTTCGCCGCTATGACAGGATCGAGGGACCACTTGAGGCAGAAGAATGCATCTGGTCAACTTGTCTGTAATTACGTTGGAATCCTCGGGAATGTGCATTGCTATCAAAAAGTGGTCGGAAGCCATCGCCCATTGATTGCAAAATTCTCACGGCTTCTCTGCATAATGGGTAGGACCTGGTTCCGCCTTGTCTGTTGATGTACCAGACTACTGACATGTTGCCAGACTGGATGGCAATTGTTCCGGAAGGGGGAAGAGACTGAAATGCTTGCAATGCTAGAAGCACTGCCTTCAGTTCTAGAACACTGATATGCAAATTGGCCTCCATGTATGACCAAGTGTCTTGGATCGTCTTTCCCTGAAAGTGCCCTCCCACCCAATTAGGGAGGTGTCCGTGGTCACTACGGCCATGGGCTGGGGAGGGGAAAAGGGTCAGCGCCACAGAATTTGTTGTCTCATCCACCAAAATAGGTCTTGCTTGCATCTGTTGGTTATCCTGATCTGGAATGACATGGGTAGGTCTAAGGGGGACCAGTATGTTAGCAGTAGCCACTAAAGAAGCCTCATGTGTAATCTTGCCAATGGAACCATTGTAATGGATGCCGCCATGGACCCTAATAGCTGAAGAACAGCTCAGACCAGTACATTGTCTTGGTTGAGTATCACTTAGAGCTGCGATCTGAGTCTCTCTAATCTGTGAAAGGGAAGGTAGACTCGACAAGACTGAGTGTCGAACTCCAACCCTATGAATTCCAGTCGTTGAGATAGAGTAAGCTTGCATTTGCCCTCATTCACTGTTATCCCTAGGTGGCTCAGAAGCTGCCGGGTGTAGGTGGTGAGGAGCCAATCATTTAGATATGGAAACACCCAGAATCCTTGTAGTCTCAAGTGAGCTGTCAACACTGCCATGCATTTGGTGAACACTCTGGAGGCTGTAGACACGCCAAAAGGCAGTAATCGAACTTGGTAACGACTGGCTCCCAGCCAGAAGTGGAGAAATCTTCTGGAGTGTGTGTCTATTTTTATATGGTGATACGTGTTCTAAAGGTTTATAAAGCACATCCACTCATCCTTTCCCAAGAAAGGGAGACTAGACTGTACCGTGACCATCCAGAACTTTGCTTGTTTAACAAATTTGTTTAGGATGCTGAGGTCCAGAATTGGCCTCCAGTCTTCTTTAACCCTAAAAAGAATCTTGAGTAAAAGCTGGATTCTACTTGGACTGAACGGACTGTTTGGATGACCCTTTTTTGAAGCAGCTTTTGAATTTCTATAGCTGCGAATTCCCTTTGACTGGGAGGAACATCGGGAAAGCACCTTAATGGCCGTGGGATAATAATGAATGGGATGGGATATCCTCTGGTTATAACTATCTGCACCCAAAAGTCTGTAGTTATTTCTTGCCAGGCAAAGAGGTGCAGAGAGAAACGTTCCCCGACTGCTTCCAGAGGCAAGCAATCGGGCCAGTCTTCAGGAGCACTGATAGAGCTGGCAAAGAATCCACGATTACGTGGACCCCCTCTGCCTCTGAAGGGGTGTCTTCCAGATCGAGTCCCCCCTCTACCCCAGGGGGGAAAACTCGCCACGTGTGTCACGGAAAGGACCTTGAGATTTTTTTGTACCACATTTTTCCACTTCTCCGATTCCTGGAATAGGGTCATTGAGGTATAGAAAAACATATGCCTATGGCAAACAAGATCCATGAAATCACAGACTCATCCAGGCGTGGCATTTAGCTACAATGCCAGTGCCTTGTGCTCTTGCCCCCCCCCCCCCATCGGTTGAGTGCAAAATCAACCTCATGGATCAATTTGAGATGGACTCCAGGGTAGCAAACTGTGAGAAGATTTTGTCCCGTACCTCAAAGACTGTTCCTGCAAGGGTTTTTGAGAGTTCTGAAAATAAGAATAGCAAAGATCGCTGCAGAAAATACCCGCTTCCCAAGTCTGTCTATCACCCAGGACTTTGTTAGAGGGATGGACAGCAGCGCTCCCTTCGGTGAGCTCTTTCTTAGTGGCTGCCGCCACAACCATAGCATTAACATGAGGGCCCTTGGACCAGTGTGGGTTTTCCTCGGGTGGTGAAAGAATCTTATCTGATCTCAGGGGATAGGTTCAATGGCATCAGGACTCTTCCACGTGCACCGCACAATCAGCTGAATGAGCTCATCTGCAGGTGGGGTGTTTCAAGATCTCCAAGATGTCTGTAAAGGAGATATTGTCAAAGGGCGACCATGGGGACCCTTCCCCTTCATCATAATCCGTATCTTCTGTCAAAGATTACTCTGGGGAATCAAAGTGCTTCCTCTTGCATGATCTCTTGCAAGGAACCTCTTCTTGTGGGTCCCGAGCCCAGTGTCCATGGGGGGAGGGGCCAATCTCCGATGTTGGAGGGACAAACAGAGTTTGCAGAGGCCAGTACTCTTTCCATCACCTGGAAAGCAGGTCCTCCCAAAGAGGGGTGGGAGCCTGGAACCAAAAGGGGCAAATTTGGAACTGGGGTCACATTCTGCCCTGAAGGACCCATTGCCAAGGAAGGCGATGGCTCCCATCAAAGCTACCAGAATCGAGGAAGATGTATGAAAGGGTGATGCTGTACCAGGGAACATGGTGCCGACAGGCCAATCTCGGTCCCGAGGATGGCCCGGCTCCGAAGACTCCGCAGGCCAAAGGGTAGTCCCCTGGTACCATGGTAAAATCTACCACCTGTGCCAAAGAAGTTGGAACCGGGGTCTGTTTCGGTGATGAATACCCCAAAACTTGCAAGGAGGTCGAAGGAGGAAAACGCTACGGAGTCTAGGAGCAGAACCCTCGGCTCCGAATGAGAGGGAGGGTTTAGATGGAGACGAAAAACCTCTGGCCACTAACAGATGATCCACTAGCCTCACTACATCTAGTTCAGAAAGACTCTTAAGAGGAACGCATGGATATCCCAGAAGGTGAAGTTGGACGTTCTAAAAAGGGGCTGTATTGTTGGCCATAAAAGGGATACACCAAGAGGAAGTACCTTGTCCTAGGGTGTATATCACCTTTCTGTACAGAGGTCGAAGAACCAGAACGAACTACAGGGAAGGTAGGGAGAAGTGTCCAGATCTTGGATAACTATTGTTGGCACAGTAAGGGTCGGTGCCAAGGTTGAAAATGTAGTTGTTGGTGTCGTGGCCGATGCAGTTAGCACTATCGGAGGATGGTGCCGATGTAGCTTGTTGAGTCGGAACAGAGGTTGGAGCCAAGGTGGCTGATTTAGGCCTCGGATCTGATGTATGAGACAATTTTGGGATCTTAGGTTTCAGCTCTGATAGTTTAGACTCATGAGGAGATGAGGATAAGGACTTGCTCCTCTTTTTATGTTCTGTCCTGGGAGGTAGTGAGGCTTCCGACTCAGAAATAGCCTCTGCAAATGGAGATTAACATCCCGGCTAGCATTAATTTATTTTTACACTCTGCAAATGTGCAGTGGCTGGAACCTTTACAGATCTCACAAGGGGGTTTCTCAGAAAGGTGAAGCACCCCTAAGCAGTAAACACAAGATACGTGGTTATCAACATTACGCATTTTCCTATCACATGTCACATCTCTTGAAACATGTAGTCCCCTTCTTATCAGACATATTTGAAAATTCAAACAATCACCAATAAAGAAGGTAACAGTTTTTGTTTTGTTTTTTTTTAAATGAAAAATTAGGGTAAAGGAAAAGAATTACCAGCAATGGTAATTGGAATACCCAAACGGGTAAAGAAAAGTATCAGGCTCTGATCAAAAATTTACCAAAACAGCAGAGGCCACCAAAGCAGACACCCAAACAACTACCACCTCACGACCCAACACATGCAACACATAGACCACACAGTCAGAGTGTCAAACAGTCACAGCCCTTAAGGCCAAACAAAATGCCAGACACACTTGTCATTGGTGATTCCATAGTCAGACACACTGACGTCCCGCTCACCAGACTGAGTAAAGAGAAGGTCACAGTAAGCTGCCTGTCAGGCGCTAGAATCCGCCACATAACGCAAGCACTCAGGTCTCTCAACAGCAGGTACAAGTGCGACTCAGTCATTGTCCACGCTGGTGTCAACGCACCTGAGACGCACCTCCTTGGACTACATGAAAAGGGACATCGAGGAGCTCTCTGATTATGTAGCCCAGGCAGGTATGACCCTGACCTTGAGCAGTATCCTACCTTCACCTAGAATGATGCCACAATACAGTGATAAGATGATCAGCTTTAATAATTGGCTTAAATTCTGGTGTCATTCAAAGGGGATCCAATGTCTGTCTGCCTGGGATGACATGCTGGACAAGCCACGCTGTTTCATGAGGGACGGCTTGCACCTGTCACCCTGGGCTTCCGGATATTGGCAAAGGCTCTTGCCACCCCCATAGTGCCTTTTTTAGGCAAGGCTCAAATTCTAAACCTACCACCCTAGAACACCAAAAAGGAAAAAACTAAGGGTAATGCTGCTCAATGCCAGAAGTCTCAATCTCAAGATGCACGCACTCGAGGCCCTTCTCAATATGGAGAACATCGATGTCTGTGCTGTGACAGAAACCTGGTTCAAGGCTCCTGAGAGCACCCCAGCACTAACAGGTTTCACCTCATATCATGCGTTCCGCCCCAAAATCCGGACAACACCAAGAAAGGAGGGGTGTCCATATTCATAAAGGACACCCACACCTCAAGGTTAGTGGCAACGCATGATGCATCGGAGACCATCCAGGTGCAATTAACCATAGGCAAGACTGCTCTGCAATTTGTAGCATGTTACAGGCCACCCTCTCAAACTCAGGAACCTCACATGGCCTTCCTGAAAACATTGGAGGGATAAATGTATCTCCAAACACCATCATACTAGGTGACTTTAACTACCCTAATATAGACTGGGAACACTACTCAAGCCCGAACACTCTAACCCAAAGATTCCTGGAGTTCATAAACTCAAATGCCATGGAACAACTAGTCACCATCCCCACAAGAGGAGAAAACATACTTGATCTCATCATCACGAACATGGGATCAAAATGTTCAACACCGAAGTATACCCCTCACTGGTGAGATCAGATCATAAACTAATCTCGCTGGAGGTCCTCATCCCGCCCCACCTGAAACAAAAAGACCACAGTGAAAAACTTCTCAAAAGCCGATTTCACACTTCTAAAAACTAGTGTGGTCTCCTTTAAGGCCCCTGAGCCAGTGGTAAACATTACTCAAACCGCTGAATCACTTACAAATGCCTTCTACCAGCACCTACAGGACTGCATGGATCAGGCAATCCCAAACAAAACTAAGACTCTCTGTACCAAAGGCAAGCGCCCAGTCTGGTGGACCCCAGCCATAAACAAGCTCTACAACAAAAGGAGGAAGCTACTACAAGATAGAGCAAAATCCTTGAAAGGTAAGACACCTTTGATCATTATAAGTAAAAACTAAGAGCTCTCATAAAATCATCCAAGGCAAATTTTGAGAGAAAAATCGCCAAGGACTCTAAAGAGAATCATAAGGCCTTCTTTAGCTATGTTAGAAACCTAGGAGGAAACTCCCAGATATGCTCAGAATTAGTTCAAAATGATGTGAAAATTACTGAACCTACACACATTGCCAACATACTGCCTGACAGGTTCAGTGCAAACTTCTCCCCTCCCCCAAAAGGAGAGATATCTATTCCAGAGGATTGTAGCCCCCAAACATCTCCAACGCCCAGGTGAGAACTGCCCTCACTAAGGCAAAAACACAGCATCCATGGGACCGGATGGTGTCCCCGGCTGTGTGCTTCATGAACTCAATGAGGAATTAAACCCACAGTTAGGACAGCTGTTTAATCTTAGCCTCACCTCAGGATACGTACCCAAGGAGTGGCGCACGGCGACTGTGGTCCCACTTCATAAGGGCGGTGCCTCCACAGACCCTGGAAATTACCGCCCCATTAGCTTGACAAGCCTTATCTGCAAAGCCATGGAGAGGATCATAATGGAACTCATAAATAAAGACATAGGGAACTTGCAGACTTTGGATCCAACTCAGTTTGGCTTTGTCAAAGGCAGATCCTGCCTCTTAAACTTGGTTGACTTTTTCGAGACAGTCACCAAGGCCATTGATGAGGGAAAGGCAGTCCATACAGCCTACCTCGACCTGGCAAAGGCCTTCGACACAATACCCCACTCAGGTATCATCGAAAAACTCATCAGCTTGAATGTAAACCCATACATCACAAGATGGGTTGCAAACTGGCTAAGTGACAGAACCCACAGGGTCAGAGTTGCTGGAGCCATGTCAGACTCAAAGCCTGTCACAAGTGGTGTCCCACAGGGCTCAGTCCTGGGTCCACTCTTGTTCGGCATCTACTTTTCTGAAGTACAAGCAAACACAGGAGGGTTATGGCTGACAAAGTTTGCAGATGACTGCAAACTGGGCCATAGTCGAAAACACATCTGACACAGATATCCTCCAGAAGGGCCTCACAGAAATGGATAACTGGTGTCAGAGCCATGGCCTGAAGTTAAGCGCCAAAAATGCATAGTCATACCCTTTGGGAAAAACAAGGCTACCCCTAGCTACCATATAGGTGGCAATCCACTGAGCACAGAAAAAGTCATCAGAGATCTGGGGACCCAGGTTGACAGTAGCCTTCGTTTGACACTCATGTTGCTAAAGTAGTTAGGAAAACCTTCTATATCACCCACCTGATCATGAAGGGATTCACATCTAGATCAAGGGAGGTCATCGTCCCCCTGTACTCATCACTTATTAGACCTATGATTGAGTACAATGCCCCGTTCGGAATGTATCTGACCAGACACCTGCTGCAGCTTGAAAGGCCCCAAAAGTTCCTCACCAAAGGATAAAGGGTCTCAAAAATATGTCTTATGCTGCCCGACTGAAAGAACTCCAGCTCTATTCAGTCTCATACCGCTTGCTCAGAGGTGACCTGTGCCTGACATATAAGGCCATGTCAAACCCAGATTTGATGAATATGCTTCACCTCAAAAATCTAGATCCCTCAGAACCACAAGGGCGGAGACTTAAACCTTGACACGGTTATAAATAGAACGTGCTGGAGGGACAGATTCATCACCCAGAGACTCCCTATGCTGTGGAACAAAATCCCGGTACATGTGAGGCAGAGCACCTCTCTGGTCTTGTTCAAGAGGAATCTTGACCAATGGATGGGAGATTGCAGATATACCCCAGGGATTACTTCAGCGTCACTGCTTGACAGAGGCACAGCAAAATGATAGGCATAGTTTTTATTCAAACTAAAGGGGTGGCGAAAGCCACATAACTATGGGCTAGGCTTATAAATGCCCTTGGGCAGATAGCCTAGTATGAACCTATGAACCTATAATGGCATGAAGAATACCCACTTGGTAGAAAATCTCAGAAAAAAGAATCAGAGGGACACAAAAATAAATTAAGGACATGCGATATACTTATAGAAGGAAAAACCATTAAAACTTAGCACTAGAAAAGTGAAATTTAGTAATAATTTTCATCACTTAGCTGAGAGCCTGGTCTGACGCGTCTTGTTTTCGTACACGGCAAACAAAATCTGAGGTAATGTGGAGAGGGACACTATGGGTAAAGCTTAGCGTGAGAGTTTTCTGGCTGACATGAGCTTGTTACAACAGCTGAGACGGTTCCGAGGACAGAACCCAAACCCTTCAGTAAAGAATGAATGAAGATTAACATCAGATCAATGTTTAAAATCTGATCCCTCCCCCATTATTTTTGTCTTTGCTCAGAATTCTTGTTCTAAGAAATTTAGGTGGTATGCATGCTCTCAACTATCCCTGTTCTGGTTCAAAATGTTGCTCTGAACCCCATAAACAAGGGACTCTGGGAGAAAAGATAGTGCATTACACTTAACACATTATGAATAAGCTTCTTAACTGAGAAAACACGTCATTTATGTTTTAAGCTTCTCAGGTTAATTATAGTCGTAATATTTAAAAAAAGAATCCTGTGTGATTTCTGGATTTATGTCCAAAAAGAGATCGAGAGTTCTGCTTCTACCACAAACCTCTCAACTTATTTGCTCAAGAATTCTGGCCAAAGCCAAAAATTACGGGGATGGGGGCAAGTGCCAAAATGATTTGTGCCCGATCACAGGTTGGAAGCTCTTCTTCTACCACAAACGTCTTAACTTCTTTACTCAGGAATTTTGGACAAAGCCAAAAATGACCGGGTAGGGTGCCATGCGGACAAAATTTGCGACATTTTGTATTTCAATAATGGAGCATTTATGCATTTTCTGAACAATAAAAATATGAAACCCTAATGTCTGACATTTCTGACTGTATAGACAAGGCAAATCAAGGACGTTCTGCAAATGTGCGATAGTAGAGAAGTATTACTCAGCTGTAATAATTTAGCTCCGTACATATCGCCCGTAGTTACGCTGAGCTGAGAAAGAGGCAAGCACTTTAGTCTGCTATGAGCCTATGCTGGTCAGAAATATCCTTTGGGTGGGTGGGGTGAATGCTAATCGATTAGAAAAAGCTATACTCCCTCTGTATAAATCCCGTGCAAGGTTAAGATGACTGGAGAATGAAAGAAAAAATCTAAAAATTATGCTTAACTGATTCACAAAACAGAAAGTGACTACACGCGATGCCGGTCGGTTTTTCTTTTCTGTAGCCGTAACCACGTGTAATGATATTTAAAACGGTTAAAAAAACGAGTGATAAATAAATGTGATATAACTAAGGTTGTGCTCAGCTAACGGTCCTCTGAAAAACTAGAAAAGAAAATATGTGACAATACGAACTGTGTGCACAGCAGCACATTCTACTATACTAAGATATGTATGTAATAATATATCTTACCACGGGCCCAGCTAGTTTTGAAAGCAGCTTCACTTCCTCCCAGAAGTTAAGAGGCACGGGGCGGCGGATATAACGGAAAAAGCTGCTATACTTGCCAGCCGTACAAATGGTGGAACCAGGGGTACAGCTAGCGAAACTCGTCTGCCCGTTGATGTTTTCTTCCGTGTTTGAAATCATGGTGCTGGACGGTAAGTTCAACACTTCCTTTAGCCAGCTAATGCAGTTTAATGCTTCCCAGCTGGTCAAGAACTTGCCTATCGATACCAAGAAAGCGTACCTGCCTAAATGAAGCCTATTGCAAAGGCAAACCTTCGCCCTGCTACGGCTGTGTGATGCGTATAGATGTGAACTTTAATCCCCATGATTGACTCAACGTTTCGTAAGCCAACAATATAGTCCAAACAAGCGCAATAGCCTAAAAAATCTAGTAGTATCGAGGCTCTCTTAATGCGTAGTCCAATTAGTGTTCATAATGCTAAATATCTTAACAGTTTGGTTAATGAAGACTTGTAATGAAGAGTCGGGAATTCAGAATAATACCTCAAGGTCTTATTGCCTAGTTTGGAAAGGAAAGCTATTCAGCCTTGAGATTTTTTATGACTTCATTGTAGTGTCTGTCCAGATAAGTATTTCACAGGCAACAAACACGGAACATTACAGGGGGTATAGGCAAAAAAGTCCATTTTATGCTCACAGACTCTTATTGCTGTCCCCAATCCACCTGGTATTTTTAAAAAAATGGCTTATCTCTCAGAATGTTGCCTCCTCCCCTGCACAAACTGTTCCCTCTACGACATAAACCTATTGTTTGTAGATTAGCAATCCCATATGTGAGCAAACCATATAGCTCTTTTTGGATGAATTAATGGTCGTAGAATGATGGATGAAAATTCTCAGAAAAAGTGCTCAAGTATTAAGTAGTGCACAAAGCATATACCTAGATGTCCTCCTGTAGCAGCACTGTTGCAGTAGTCTTTAAAGAAGGGATGTCCTGCCCCGGGCAGTCTGTCGCTCGGCCGGTATGGATGAGCTTGAAAAATATATTATTTGCGCAGTTCGTTACATTTATGCTCCTCATACAGAACGTAGGGCATAACTACCCAGAACTTCTTTTGCCACCAGTTTGAACACTGTTGTTGTCAGTTGGTTGAACATTTTGTTGCTGTTCTGAATTTTAGCAACACCAGGTAATTGACCCGTTGGGGTTATTTTTTTATTTTTAAAAGTTTACTTTCTTTGTCTTGTATTTTTTTTTTATCACTACCTAGAGTCCATGTCATCCAGGAGGGGAAAATGTCCATGTGGGAGGCAGATTCCCCATAACGATCATTATGGACAGTGTCTTTTTTATTTGGGTGTTTCCCACGGCCATAGCTCTTGTAGTGTCTGTAAGGCATTTGTGCCATGGACACTCGGAAGCCGTTTGTCTTCCCTGGCCATATATCTTGGAAACCAACGGCTTACACAGTTAGCCCAGGGTTCTATGATGGAATTCTTTAACCCTGAGATATACCCGCTTGGCAAGAAGAAGGCCCAGAAGTCTCAGCCGGATTCTTTAGCTGTCCAGCCTCCAGCAGACATTCCTCTAGAAGCAGATAATGGCTCTGTAGGTTGTTTGATGTTTACATTGGATTCCTCTGCCACGACCCTGCCGGATGTCAGCATGGATCCATCTTTTTGCACTTCTCTAAGGCTTTGCAGGTGTCTGCTCCAGATGTCAAGGGAACCAAGGTTGATTATCTTGGAGGGTCCTAGAGGGATTCTACAGATATTGGTCAGGTGGAAGTTCCAGGTTCTCTTTTCAAATCTCACCAAGGGTCAGAACCTCTGGTACTGGTTAGGGTTGATGTCCCTTCTAAGAAAAGATGAAAACTGAAGCATGTTTCAGCTTGCCCTATGGAGCCTTAAAAGGAATGGCAGGCATTTACTCAGGGCTTGTTCTCTGCCTTAATGGCCCTAAAGCATCCTCAAGGGTTTCAGTACCTGCTCCTCCTTGGACCTCTACCCCTTCTAAACAGTTTAGGGGGCAAGATTTCTTGCATGAGGATTCCCTGCCTGGTAAGGGATCTTTGTCCTGTTATTCATAGATGCCCTCGCCTCCTTTGGCTTATAGCTCTGATGAGGAGGAGTTTGTTAACCCTGAGTCTCCTTTCAAGGAATTGTCCTTTGGGGAAACAATTGCTAGGATGATGGAATTCTTTAAGTGGGATTCTTCTCAATTGTCGGTTATTCAGAGAAAATGTTATGAGTTGCTTCAGGTGGATACTCCTAAGCCATCAGCAGTTCCCCTTGTGCTGGGTGCCTTGTTAGATACCTTCACTGCTGCTTCCAAGTCTCCTGATTCTCAGCCTCCTGCTCCTAAGAAACCTGATAGGTTCAGTAAGGTTCTTGGGGACTGTCTGTTTTTATTTAAATGTCCTTCTGCTGATCCTGCTGTGGTGTCAGTTTATTCTAAGATAAGTACAATCAGACCTCTGCATGTACGGCTACTGCACGGCTCAAAGGCATCAAGGAATTACAAAAACATGGTAGAGCCAACAAACAGTGGTCCACAATCCGTTTATTGAAGGAAGAAGGAAAAAAACATACCGGTTTCGGCAGTTAGGCCTTCCTCAGTGACAAATACTGAGGAAGGCCTAACGGCCGAAACCAGTATGTTTTTTCCTTCTTCTTTCAATAAACGGATTTTGGTCCACTGTTTGCTGGCTCTACCATGTTTTTGTCAGTTTATTCTGACAAACCTTCTAAACTTTTGCCCTCTTCCAAACATTTGCCTTCTGATAAGGATAAGAGGACAATGGAGAGGATTGGCAAGAAATTTTACACTGCTTCTGCTTTAGCCTTTAAGGCTACTAGTTACTAGACCCACATGACCATCTATGCTCAGGCTTGTCATGTTATCTCTGCTCTCCCTGATTCTTATGGCAAATCCTCTGCCTTATCTTTTGTAGGTTCTGCTTCTCAAGTGGCTTGCCACACTATTAAGTGTAGCTATGATACTGCTAATAGCCCTTCTAGGGCCACAATTTTTGGGTCGTTCATGAAGCCTTATTTTTGGCTTTGTCTCCATTCTGTTCCTGAGGACAATAAGGTCAAGTTGTTGGATCCTCCTTTGGATAATGCCCATCTTTTGGGACTTCTGCTGCTGACTTGTTTAAGTTTTTTCAAGCGAAAGGCAAAGCCTTGCAAGACCTTAAACATATTTTTGTCTCTCCTATCCCAAGTTCCAGAGAAATTATCCTTTTAGATCTGCTTTTGTTAGCAGGCAACTCCACCAGGCCTCTAAGGGCAGGAAGGGTGGGAGGCAGGCCCCCTTTCCTAAGGCTTCTCAGATTAATGTGGTCCAGAAGCCTCCTTTATCTGATAAGCCTGTTCTCTTTCACAATTCACCCCCCCACACCTTCAGACCAGGTTCCTTTGCCCCTTCCAAATTGGCATCTCATCACTTCAGACTCTTGGGTTCTTTCTATCATCCATCAGGGTTACTTCATGTTATGGAAATCTCTCCCTCCTTTTTCTGGGATTCCTCAACCTCCTCTAGAGCAACTTCCTCTTTTCCCGGACATTCTAGGGTCCCTGTTGAACCAAGGGACCATTCAACCTGTCCCCCCTTCCCAAGTGGGATGTGGTTTTCACTCCAGGATATTCCTGGTTCCTCGAAAGGAGGGCACTTGGAGACCTATTATGGATCTCTCCTAACTCAACACTTTTCTCGAGATCCCTTCTTTTCAAATGCTTACTCTTCAAACTCTGTCTCCTCCTTTATTTACCTCAGGCTTTTCTGGTGACCTTTGATCTGAAAGATGCTTACCTTCATATCCCTATTCACCCTCTTTACAGGACATTTTTTTACATTTCTCTGAGTCTTCTCCTCATTTTCAGTTCTCTGCTTTGCCCTTTGGCCTTTTTACTGCCCCAAGGGTATTCACAAAATGCCTAGCTCCTGTGACTGCTTTCTGAAGGCTCCAAGGCATTCAGATTTTTCCTCATCTAGATGACTTGTTGCTTCAGGTGCCTTTTCCCAGTCGATTGTTGCAGGATCTGCAGTTTATCATCTCTCTTCAATGTCTGGGGTTTACTATCAACTTCCAAAAGTCCATCCTGACTCCCTGTCAGGATCATATGTATCTGGGTTGCAGGATTCGGACGGTATGATTGTTGGCCTCTCTTCCACCTCCAAAGGTGTTGTCGTTGGCAGCCTTTTTTCAGTCTCTTCTTCCCTGACTGCCACGCCAACCAGGGAGTTCCAATGCTCCTCATGCCAGGCTGCACATGTAGAAGATTCAAGGGTACCTCAAGTCGGTTTGGCTGCAGCATCATCACCCTCTGACTTTTAGTGTTCCTCTCCTTCCCTGTCTGAAGAAGGAATTCAAGTGCTGGATTCAACAGTTCACTCTCCACATAGGCTGGCCTTTTCAGCCTCCAGGCCCTCAAGAGCTGTTCACTGATGGTGGCTGACATGGGGTGGGGGTATCTCTTGGTCATCTGAAAGTTCAGGGTCTTTGGCCTCCCCATCAGAAGTCAGAAGGTGTCAACATCAAAGAGATGAGGGCTCTGATTCTGGCCCTTCAGGCTTTTCACACCATATTCTTTCTGGCCCCCTCGAAGGTGTACACAGACAACACTACAGTGATGTGGTATGTCAACAAGCAGGGGGGCAAAAAATCTCATCTCCTCTGCTGGATGGCACTTAAGGCTTGGAAAGTGGCTCTCTGTTATTAGTTAATTCCTCAGGCAGTATACTTTCTTTCAGAGCACCGTCTTGTAGCAGGCTGTCTGAGCAGGTCCAAGACACAGGCTTACAAATGGATGCTTCACTGAGACGTGTTTCTGAACATTGTCCATCAGTGGAGTATTCCTCAGGTACATCTTTTTGCTTCCTCTCTAAACAGGCAGCTTCCTCTCTTCTGTTCCAGAGTGCCATGCCACCTGGCCTGGAAATCTGATGCCCTATTCTTTCCATGGAGGGGGAGGTTTCTTTATGCCTTCTTTTTTCTTCCTCTACTTCCAAGAGTCGTGCAGAAAATTCAGCTGGACTCCCTAAAAATCTTGCTAGTGACTCCCTTTTGGCAGAGACAGCACTGATTCCCCCTCTTAATGCATCTGGCCAGGAGCTGCCATCACAAGTGACCTCACTGGTTGGATCTCCTCACACAGGACAAGGTGTTTTTCATCCATCCCCACTTGTCGACTCTGCATCTGACATTGTGGGTGATAGGTTTTGATCCCTTTCGGGCACCTCATTTCTGAGGACATGCTCAGGGTTTTACAGGGGACAAGGAAACCCTCAGCCAGAACATTTTTGTATGTCCAAAATGAAAATATTTTCAGTCTGGTGCCATGCTTATAACCAGGACCCTTTTTCAGTGGGGGTCCCTCTGATTCTCTCTTATTTGTGTGAATTGCTCCAGTCTGACTTGGCCTAATCTTCTGTGAAGGCCCATTTTGTCAGCTGTTTCTGCTCGTCTGCCCTTGAGTCCTCCTTTGCTTGTCGTTTTGAGGTCAGACAATTTCTTAATAGCAGCTTGCATATTAGGCCTCCAAGGAAACCTATGCCTTCTCCTTGGGACCTTAATTGTGTGTTGGAGAACTTGACTCAGGCTCCTTTCGAGTCTGCTGCTTCTACTTCTTTGCAATATTGTACTGGAAGACTAGGCTCCTTTCGAGTCTGCTGCTTCTTTGCAATATTGTACTGGAAGACTGTTTTGTTGCTGGCTATTACTTCTGCTTGTAGGGACTCTGAGCTCCAGACCCTTATGGCCATTCCTTCTTTTTTATTTTTTCACTGGGACATGATGTCCCTTCATACTAATTCTTCTTTTATGCCCAAGGTGGTAAATGAGTTGTCCTTAAATCAGTTGATACAGCTCCCTTCCTTTTTCCCTTCTCCTCAGTCTGCTACTGAGAGGGTTCTGCATACCTTGGATTTGCGCAGAAAGCTTGGGAACTATTTGGATAAAACTAGGACTATTCCAAAGTCTAATCAGCTTTTTATTTCCTTTCATCCCAGATCTTTGGCTGTTTCTAAGCAAAACATTTCCTCATGGATATCTGAGGCCATTTCTTTTTGTTATTTTTTTCATGGCAAGTCTCTTTCTGCTACACTAAGGATGTTGCCTTTTCTGGTGCCTTCTTCAATGGGTTGGACACCAATTTCATCCTTGAAGCTGTTACTTTGTTATCACTGCATACCGTTGCTAAGCATTATAAGTTGGATATGGTTTCTAGGGCCAGAGCAGGTTTTGCTGAAACCATTTTATGTGGGTTTGTTGTCTTCTCAGCCTTCCATCTCCCATTCTGTTTCTTGAGTTTTTTTACTCTCCCTTCTTTAAGGAATACCGCAACAGTGATATGGAAGGACATAGTACAGTTGTGTAAAATCGTATAACAGTAGATATCCTTTTCACTGTTGCATTATTCGCTCCCTCCCTCCAACCAGCTCTTGTTTGTTATGCATTTTTTTCTTTCTGGATGTGCATAGACTCTTTCATCCTATGATGATTGTTCTCTTCTGTTGCAGTTCGGATGTAGGTAGTTGTATCCCATTTATGCCCTACATTCTGTACAAGGAGCATAAATGTGACGTACGGCACAAACAAGATCTTTTTCAAGCTTACCCATACTGACTGATTGACAGGCTATCTAGGGAGGGACATACCTTCTTCAAGGAATACTGCAACAGTGAGGAGAAGGACATCTACTGTTATGGTAAGATTTTACAAAACTGCTTTACATCACTATTGAATTAAGGTGGTATCATTTGAATGACTTCTTTTTCGTTTCACTTATACCACCTACAGTAAAGGTGGGCAAGCCAGTGATTTTTGAAGAAGAGTTAAGGGATAGATAGGCTTAGCTTTTAGACCCCACTAAGATTCGAACCAGAGCATACAATCGGAGCAGTAGCCAAGTTGAAAATAACTAAGAATAGACATCCAGAGAAGATTATTTAAGCAAAACATAACAGTTACAGACAAACACATTGGCATTGCCAGTTTCAGTCGAATGAATGCTAATAAGTTAATTACATTTCCTACCAGCTTGCACCCAACCACCCCCTTTACTCTGCCCAAGCTACAGGTCTGCTGAACTTTATGTAGGGGTTGGCAAACCAGAGCTGGCAAGAAAAATGGGAAAATATTATAAGCACAACATACAGGTAGACCTCTGTGCATGCAGTAAAAGAAAGATTGCCTTGGCTAGTGAAAATCATTAATTTTCCCCCTTCTGGTCTAATGCTGATTTAGTGCACAGTAGTTTAGCCACACTTTGCAAGACATGGTGTAACAGCCGCAAGGTAAAAATTAGATGAACTGTTTAAATGGAACAAAAAAGCCTTATGAAATGCTGGATTTTGTTAGCTTTATGTAAGTAACCATATTTCATTTTACTTAAGGTAGTCTTGATAACCTATTTGAGTACAAAATGCAAACACTGTGCCAGTGGAATATGTCCCTTTTGAGAAGGTATGTCAACTCTATGAAGTTGAAACAAAATATAATAATAATGGCAAACTTTGCTTTTCAATAGGTACTGCACCTCCAACAAACCATGTCAACCATAACTGCTGTTGCTGTCATGTATTGTATGCCCTCCAAAATGATAGCCCGTTTCCGTACACTAATTACTCACTGAAAAAAGAATGAAAAATAGAAGAACTATTGTAACATTTTGCTATTTCAGCTTGTGGTTTGGTAAACACATACACTGCCCACCAAGAAGTCATAACACTTTTATTTGCCAGCAGGGATCATATGATGACCTTGTGCTTTCATGTACAAGATGCCTCCACACCCCTTCCCCAAAAAGGCAGCCTATACTGTGGTGAGGAAAGTGAAAGCAAAAAAAGTGCTACAATAATATATTAATTTCAACACTGTGTTCTTGATTACATATATTCACCCCCCCAAATATATACTAAGCACCTCTCAGAGATTCACTGCATTGAGCTAAAATCAGGGACAATTGAGAGATTGTAGCCTACCTCAATAAAAACAAAGAAACAAAATAATTTTGCCCATGCTAGCCTTAGCATTGATATTGCTTTCCACATTTTCCTGATCTGTCTTTCTCTCTCTGAAATAAGCTCCTGTCCTTCCATGGAAGCGTACAAGCATTCTGGAGTAAAGGAAAACATGTACTCCTCATCCTAAAACTGAGCTGCAAATCTGAATCGCCGAACTACAAGTACTGTGGCACCGCCCTCTCTGGAATTTCAGGAAACTACAGTACACTGGAACTAATAGGAAACACACACAGCCTGCAAGTGTGGTCTGAATCAATAGTTAGCAGTTACTCAAAAAAAAAAAAATACTTAAGAGTCCTTGGTTCTTTAACTTACTGGATCATGAGCCCGAATTGAGCTCAAGCTGGCTCTGGCTTGCCCACCTCTAATTTACAGAGGAGGAAAAGAATGTGTTTTAGTCCTGGCTGACAATATTTGTGTATACTTACTGCAGGTCCTAAATACTGTTTGGTTCACGTTCCCTACTGTACCAGCTGTTGCTAGATTATAAAAACATGCACCCCCCCCAAAAAAAATAAAAAAAATCACTCAAACTGATTGAAGAGGTATGTGTAGGTCAGTGCTGGGAAAAGTCAAAAAAAGATTCAAACCGTAATCTACAAAGTAAAGACTCTCCTTAGGGTTTCACCATATCACAGTACCTTAACATTGTCAGAATATCAAAAACAGCAGTTAATTGTAAACCAGAATGTGGGCAACTTCCTGTTCCAAGGAAAACCTTATAATCAAGGCCAACAGGTAAGTAAACCCAAATGGGGGAACTGCTACACCAAGGGGATCCCTTGTAGCAAAGGCCTAAGTTTTCCACTCCAAAAGAGACAATAGCTAGACATTGTCTCCCTTGAGTAGAGGCTGAGCTATAGAAAGCTTTAACTAAAGTCTGACCCCAACTCTGTACCTTCCTATCCCTTCCTTCTGTGTACTGTTGTGACCTTGACATCCATGCCTCCATGATCCTTAGCACTTGCTGAAGAAGACAAAAACCTAAAACCCAATGGAGAAAAAATTAATTGTCTGTATGTCATCTTCAGTGAGCCAGCAAGTAGTTAGTAACCTCACCTGACAACCCACCTCCCTTTGCTTTTGTTAATTTCTCTTTGATTTTATTAGAAGGAAGAGTGAGTGGATATTTCCTTTGCTTCCTACTCAAAGGTTAGGAAAAGGCTGAAAAGCAGCCTACCCTATCCATACAGGACTTCTTGCATACCAGGGTGGCCTCAGTATCTCCATCTGTTCTGCTCATATTCTCTAACTTGTCTCACTCTTCCTAACTTACACATTCCTGTTTTTCCTACCAACAAATCCCGACTAACTGCAAGCACTTGACAGCCCATTATTGTTGGTGGATAAGAAAAACATAACATTATCGAACTAAAGAGGCACACAGCTCGTTTGATGAAGTGGCAGTAACAATGGATTTAGTTTAATGCAACCAAACCATAATACATAAACCACAGACCCTTCCTTAGGGTTCCATTTCAAAATGCAATAACCTTTAAGGGCACCCATATTACTAGTCATGTAAACCAAAATTGGAAAACTCCTACTCCAAAGGTGACTCTCATAACAAAGGCCACCAAATATGTAAACCCAAATGGTGCATATCCCTTCCCCAAGGGGAACTGTTCTTACCAGGATTGAATTCCTTCTACTGTAATGATAGTCATAGTCCTGTTTGAAGAAGGTGACAAGCTGTAAAATCTTTTACCCCATAAATCTTTACTTTCCAAGCCTGACCTTTTACCACATCTCAAATTCTACTCCCTTAGCCCTGGTCAGCACTAATAAATATCCCCATACCCTCCTAAGATGGAAAGCGTTGCCAGCTGCTTAATATTCATTGCTAATCTTGAAATTTGACTAACCACATTTTGCTGCTGTTTAGTTAATTAATCATAATACTTTTAACAACTTCCTTTTTATTCCACTGTTGCAATGACTGTAGCCCCTGAACCATTCTGAGTATTTTGACCTCCAGACACCACACCCTAACCCCATTCTAGAATAGTTTTCCATTTAAAAATTGTGGATGATCAATGTAATTTCCTCCTAAATAATAAATAGACCCACATACAACAACAACAATAATAACAGCAACAATAATACCCATTTATTGACTGGGGTCACAGTCCCTTTTCATGGAAGACCTGGGAGCAATGTTTTGTTAAGTGACTTGCTCATGGTCATACAGTAGACAGATGAGGGTTGAGAGAATCAAACCCTGTACCACAGGAATTATATCTCACAACTTTAACTTTCTGTGCCAACTGCCAGACAAAGTAATCTTTCAATATTATCACTGAAAAGCATTCAGCACTCTAGCTTCTGCATCCTCCACCCATCTTATAAGAAGTTATACCCATAGAAAATCTGAATCACTTCACTCATGAAATTACATCTGGCATGGAAAACCTAAGATAGACGCCACAACCAGTTCGCATTTGCACTGGAACCAGCACTTGAAAGGGAATGAAAAACAAAAGTTGACACAATTCTGATTTTTCATAAGCACTCAGTCTTTACCTATCTAAAACTGTTAAGCATCTTCTGACTATCCTTTCCTTATGCAGCCTTTTGTAAATCATAAAAAGCTGCCACTGTGAGAAAGTATAAACCAGCAAACTGTAACACTTTCCTAAACTAACAGAAATAAAGGTACCCTCCCCCTTAGCATACAAAAGGTCCCCCACTCAGTTTATCTTTTTTAATGCAATGGCTGCCCTAGTCTTAACATTTAAGACCATCCATCCAGGTGAAGAAAAACACCCTGTCCTAATGTAGAGGAACCAGCCACTGCTCATGAGACTGAATTTTAAACAACACGGCCACCCTGAGCTCCTTCAGCATCCCTCATTGCAGTTAAAACATTAACTACAGCTCCCCTGTCTTAATATTAGCTAGGTAGAATGGAATCATGGTACTTATCAGCTAATTATTGCCCAACCCCCTACTACCCTAAACAGTATAGAAGGCCAACTGCTAAAACACACATAAGCAGTTTTTATTATTGAAAACATGCACACTGATTGGACATCCTTATTAATTTTGGTAAATCCTGCATTAATCACAGAAAGCAGTTCAGTAGCCATGCCCCAGTGATATTTATTTTTTTCAACATAGCTACTGAACTTGGACATCAGAAGTTGCTCTTTTTCTCTGCATAAAGCAGTATAAAGAGAGAAAGCCTACATGTTAACTAAACTACACCACTATGAATGCTAGCTGCCAAGCAGATGTCTGGGTAGCAAAGCATTCTACAGGCACAGACATTGCCAGGATGCCAGGAGAAGCAGCTCCAAAGATATGGCACTCTGACACCAGTTTCAAAATAATAAAAAAAGTAATAAAACAAGCTATGATAAATGTTTATTGTTCAACTGTCAGCACATATATGCTTGACTTGTTTTTTGCACTGCCTCAGCTTTCTCATCTTGTGGTTTCTGTAGCCCTCAGCATATTGCATAGCCCAGATATTAGGCTTCTGTAGTATCTGACTTGCACAGCGCCAGGTTAACTGTCAGGCCAGCTTGATGGAAAGAATTCAAGACCGCTTCAGTTTTGTTTAGATGGCTTTCCCAGTCCTCATAACATTACATCATCCAGATAGGCTACTGCATATGGAATCTGATTTTATCCATCAACCACTGGAATGTTGCAGGTGTTCCATGGAGACCAAACAGGAGCACTCTGTAATGGAAGAGGCCATTTGGCTAGTGAAATGCCATTTTCTCCTTAGTGTCTGAGGCTAGTGGAATTACCAGTAGCTTTTGATTAAGTATAACGTGTACCAAAACCTTGCCTTGTCTAGTTTCTTTATCAGTTTATCAATTCAGGGAATGAAATATGAATAAAATCTGGATATACTGTTTAGCCTTCTGAAGTTTCTGCAAAACCTGATAGACTCATGAGGTTTAAGAACTCATACAATGGGGCTGTACCAGTCACTTTGGGTCAATTAAGTAACCCAAAGTTTAAGCAATTTTCATAATTTATCCCTCATTGCTGTAAGAACTGTGGTATTTGGTAGGGTTTGTATGTATATTTTCCCTCCTGGCACAGCTTATGTGTTTAAAATAAAAATCAAAGCACGAGATGAGAGACCAAAGTGCAATAGCGTACTCCAATGTTTAATACCCGCTTTCGTCACAAGACTTCCTCAGAATGCAACAAATTACCCTCTACATACAATTTAAATACTAACACAAATTGCAAACAATTTACTAATTAATTGAAAAATCAAAAAATCAAATAATTAACCTAAAACCAATGAAAGAACTGTGTATTTAAACTAACAGTGACAATGTATCACAGTTCTTTTTAATATGTAATTTCCTATATTTTAAAAAACATTTGACGTTAATAAAATCATTTAGTCCTGGAAATTTATCTGAGTTAAGTTTAATTTGCCACATAGTCTCACGCTGTTCTAAATAATTTTTAAAATCCCCTGCTCTAAAATCAGAATGCACAATGTCTAATACAGAAAATAAAAATTTCTTAAAAAAATTACATACAGCAGCATGTTTAAAAAGTGCATTGTTCTCATCCTTTGTTTTTATACTGTACAAATGCTCCCTTATCCTGGTTTTGAGACATCTGGTCGTCATGCCAATATAGAATGCGGAACACCCAGAACATTGGCTGATGTAAACAACCCCTGTTGAGTTGCAATCAACATAACCAGGAACTCTGAAAGTTTCATCAGTAGTGTCAATTTTAATATAAGGTCCCTCGGAAATAAACCTACACATGTTGCAACTGTGACAACAATGCATGCCGATCTTATTGGTGTGTGCATTAGGTTGAACATGAAAATTACCCTCTAAAATTTTCTTTAAATTATCGTTGTTCCTAAAAACAAACCGAGGTTGATCACCTACTATTCTACTAATCTCATTGTTGCCATTAATAATCTTCCAGTTGTTGGTGATAATTTGCCTGATCTGTCCCCCATCGGAACTAATGTCTAAAGAGCACATGGTATGTGAATTAATATCATTGTTCGTATTCAAGTTACTAACAGCACTAATTGACAAAGAAGCAAAATCTAGTAAAGGTCTGAATGAAGAAAGACGTCTACTTAAAATCTCTTCCTTTGACTGTGTAAGTTGGATGTTATTGTACCCCCTCTCACTGAATAAAGAAACAATGATGTTAAATTCATCAAGGAGGTCACTGTATTTTGTCGTCATCCGGCTAGCTCGTGTAAATTGACCTCGGGGAATATTTTTAATAATGTGCCCGGGGTGGTTGCTAGAGTGATGTAAATATCCATTAGTAAAGGTCTCTTTGCGGTAAATTCTACTGTGAATCCTCAGCTCAATTTCATCCCAATACAATAACACATCTAAAAAATTAACTCGCAAACCTGCACACCCCTTAGTGAATTTCAAAAATTCAGAAGATAAGTTGATATCCATAATCAAACTATCCACTGTAGAGGAGTCTCCCTCAATAACAAACAGTAAATCGTCGATGAATCAACAATAAAACCTGATGTTAAACTTCCTATTGAGAATGGGCATAACTCCAAACTCCCACCAGGCCATAACTAAATTGGCAAAAGCTGGTGCGGCCGGTGAGCCCATGGCCACCCCCTTCTTTTGTCTATAATACTCCTTTCCAAAAAGAAAAAAAATTATTCTCCAAAATTAGTTCCAAGAATAATCTAATAGTAGAAATAATGTTCGGGGTGAACCCCCCATTTTTCTTAAGCAAGAAATCACAAACTGCATCTATGCCTGAATCGTGAGGGATGCATGTATACAAAGAAACAACGTCAACAGTGAAAATAGTATGAATAGAAGGATCAAAACCATGTTCATGCAAAAATGTCCAACATTTGCCTAAAAAGTGCCAGGAGTCTTTAATAAATGAAATTTCATTGATCAAAATGGGACCCAACACAGCGTCAATGACCAAAGAAATGCATTCAGTGACAGAGTGTGGACAGGAGACAATAGGTCTAAGTGGGGGGTTGGTAATGCTCTTATGGGTTTTAGGAATACCAAATATAACCCCAATGCGCGGATTGATAACAACACAAAAATCGTAAACCGCACGATTAATGTCTCCTGTCATAAAAAGGCCGTACAGTTCGGACTGTATAAAACGCACCCTGCGATTAATCTCGTAGAGACTAATAGTCTCATACTCGTCACTGTTACTAACAATGTCTGACATACTGTTGTTGTATGCCTCTTGGCTCATGACAACAATGTTGCCACCTTTGTCGCTTTTCATAAATCTGAAATCCTTGCACAGTGATCTCAGGTTTTTCAAAGCCAATCTTTCATCCCTAGTTAAGTTGTCCATAATGTACCTATGTTTATTATTCAAAGCTTCTGTTATGTCTTGTGTACATTGTTCCTCAAACATCCTTAATGGTGTGATGTAAATGAGGAGTAAAATCTGATGGTTTAATTAAAATCTTTTCATTTTGTTCTTCATTAGTAAGAGAATTCAACAAATAATGCAAATTTAATGTCCTGGTAAATTTCTTTAAGTCAATGATAGTCTTAGTAAGATTGGCCCTGGAAGCCGGAATGAAATTCAAACCAAACTTCAAAACACTGGTTTCACAATCGGAAAAACAATAATCAGTCAAGTTAATAATACTAAACTGATCTAAAGTTTTCTTTAGGTCTCGTCGCCCGAAGAATTCGACCCTAAAAAGGTCCGACTTCGGGTCAGTACAGTGTTCCTGTTGTTGCAATTGCCTTTCTTGTTGAAAAAAGTAGATGTAGAAGAGGAGCCTGTGGCATTGTCAATAACAGTATTAGTTGCAGTCTTAACTTTAGGTCTAACTGACCCATCGTTGTTAGTAAAATGTCCAGTCGACTCCTTGTCATTATTGTCTGGCTTTTCAACACTACAACAATGAGATTAGTAGAATAGTAGGTGATCAACCTCGGTTTGTTTTTAGGAACAACAATAATTTAAAGAAAATTTTAGAGGGTAATTTTCATGTTCAACCTAATGCACACACCAATAAGATCGGCATGCATTGTTGTCACAGTTGCAACATGTGTAGGTTTATTTCCGAGGGACCTTATATTAAAATTGACACTATTGATGAAACTTTCAGAGTTCCTGGTTATGTTGATTGCAACTCAACAGGGGTTGTTTACATCAGCCAATGTTCTGGGTGTTCCGCATTCTATATTGGCATGACGACCAGATGTCTCAAAACCAGGATAAGGGAGCATTTGTACAGTATAAAACAAAGGATGAGAACAATGCACTTTTAAACATGCTGCTGTATGTAATTTTTTTAAGAAATTTTTATTTTCTGTATTAGACATTGTGCATTCTGATTTTAGAGCAGGGGATTTTAAAAATTATTTAGAACAGCGTGAGACTATGTGGCAAATTAAACTTAACTCAGATAAATTTCCAGGACTAAATGATTTTATTAACGTCAAATGTTTTTTAAAATATAGGAAATTACATATTAAAAAGAACTGTGATACATTGTCACTGTTAGTTTAAATACACAGTTCTTTCATTGGTTTTAGGTTAATTATTTGATTTTTTGATTTTTCAATTAATTAGTAAATTGTTTGCAATTTGTGTTAGTATTTAAATTGTGTGTAGAGGGTAATTTGTTGCATTCTGAGGAAGTCTTGTGACGAAAGCGGGTATTAAACATTGGAGTACGCTATTGCACTTTGGTCTCTCATCTCGTGCTTTGATTTTCATTTTATTTACGTGGTCTTTTTGCTCCGTTTGGTTTCTTACAGCTTATGTGTTGCACTAAATTAAGCAGCAGCTGAGAGAATGTCTTTATTTCCAAGCACAATTTTTCCTTTCTTGTTTCTGAGATCCAGACAGTGTCTGTATTTCAACTTCAGGACATGATGTGGGAATCTTAATTTTCTGTGATACAAGTTGTCTCACCATATGGTGCAGTTTACTTACTTTATCTGTCATTTCAAAAGGGCCATGGTACTTTGGAAGAAATTGCTTGTATTAGTGAGTAAGTAATGTGAGTGTCTTCTGCCCTGGTTTGAACTCTGTCAGACAAGCATTTATATTATATGTTTTCTCTTGTGCTTGCTGTGCCCTCTCCACATCTTCTCCTTACTGTAGGCATTACAGTTCTTAGCTTGACCTGCAGATCCATAAAATGCCCAATTGCATTTCTAAAGGTGGGTGTTTTCTTTTTACCATTTTTCGTTTGCTGTGTGTAGCAAGCCTTGGTAAGCATTGCAGTATAGGAATTCAAATGGTGTGAATCCATCTGAGGCTTGGGTATTCTGTTAAAGCAAAGAGAAGACGTAGTAGCAGGTGGTCCCGATTTATATAACATAGACTTTTAAGTTTTGTCAGTGTTCAGCTTGCCCATCTGTCTGTTAGTGTCAACCTGCTTATCTGTTTGAGAGTAGTATATACATGTTCTTAGCTGTTTGACATAAAAGATCTGGAAACATTTATGTATCATTCTGGGGATGAATATTGTCAGTAAGAACTTCTCAAGAAATTTGCACCCTAGAAAAAGAGCGTTTCTAATTCTTTCACTGTAGGCTTTGCACTGACTCTTCTTAGGGGTATTGCTTGTGGAAATTTTGTTAAATAATCAATAATTACCAGAATATACTAATGGCCGTTATTCACTTTTACAATTGGACCCACAATGTCCATTGCTGTGCATTTAAAAGGGACCTCTGCAATGGGCAAAAGTGTGAGGACTCAATCCTAGACCTGGCTACTGTCCTTTGATACTCTGGGTAAGCTGCATAATGGTTATTGATGTACTTCTTAATACCAGCCAAATAAAAAGTAAACAAAATTTGAGCCATTCTTTTCTCCATTCTTAAATGACGATCCAGAATGTAGAATATGGCTGTATATTCATTTCATTACAGGTGCTCTAAAAGGCCTTTGAAGCAGTAAATAGCCAAGTATCTGTTTTCTGTCTTTGGTTATCGTCTACAGCAGATAATGCCAAAAAATCAAAGCACGAGATGAGAGACCAAAGTGCAATAGACTCCAATGTTTAATACCGCACAAGACTTCCTCAGAATGCAACAAATTACCCTCTACATACAATTTAAATACTAACACAAATTGCAAACAATTTACTAATTAATTGAAAAATCAAAAAATCAAATAATTAACCTAAAACCAATGAAAGAACTGTGTATTTAAACTAACAGTGACAATGTATCACAGTTCTTTTTAATATGTAATTTCCTATATTTTAAAAAACATTTGACGTTAATAAAATCATTTAGTCCTGGAAATTTATCTGAGTTAAGTTTAATTTGCCACATAGTCTCACGCTGTTCTAAATAATTTTTAAAATCCCCTGCTCTAAAATCAGAATGCACAATGTCTAATACAGAAAATAAAAATTTCTTAAAAAAATTACATACAGCAGCATGTTTAAAAAGTGCATTGTTCTCATCCTTTGTTTTTATACTGTACAAATGCTCCCTTATCCTGGTTTTGAGACATCTGGTCGTCATGCCAATATAGAATGCGGAACACCCAGAACATTGGCTGATGTAAACAACCCCTGTTGAGTTGCAATCAACATAACCAGGAACTCTGAAAGTTTCATCAGTAGTGTCAATTTTAATATAAGGTCCCTCGGAAATAAACCTACACATGTTGCAACTGTGACAACAATGCATGCCGATCTTATTGGTGTGTGCATTAGGTTGAACATGAAAATTACCCTCTAAAATTTTCTTTAAATTATCGTTGTTCCTAAAAACAAACCGAGGTTGATCACCTACTGCCTACTAATCTCATTGTTGCCATTAATAATCTTCCAGTTGTTGGTGATAATTTGCCTGATCTGTCCCCACTTCCAGACTAATGTCTAAAAGAGCACATGGTATGTGAATTAATATCATTGTTAAGTATTCAAGTTACTAACAGCACTAATTGACAAAGAAGCAAAATCTAGTAAAGGTCTGAATGAAGAAAAGCGTCTACTTAAAATCTCTTCCTTTGACATGTAAGTTGGATGTTATTGTACCCCTCTCACTGAATAAAGAAACAATGATGTTAAATTCATCAAGGAGGTCACTGTGTTTTATTAGTCATCCGGCTGGCTCGTGTAGTCAGCCTCGGGGAATATTTTTAATAATGTGCCGGGGTGGTTGCTAGAGTGATGTAATATCCATTAGTAAAAGGTCTCTTTGCGGTAAATTCTACTGGCGAATCCTCAGCTCAATTTCATCCCAATACAATAACACATCTAAAGAAAATTAACTCGCAAACCTGCACACCTTAGTGAATTTCAAAATTCAGAAGATAAGTGAATATCCCATAATCAAACTATCCACTGTGGGGAGTCTCCCTCAATAACAAACAGTAAATAAATAGATGAATCAACAATAAAACCTGATGTTAAACTTCCTATTGAATGGAACTTAACTCCAAACTCACCAGGCCACTTAACTAAATTTGGCAAAAGCTGAATGCGACGGTGAACCCTTATTACCTTCTTTGTCTATAATACTCCTTTCAAAAAGAAAAAAATTATTCTCAAAATTAGTTCCAAAATAATAATCTAATAGTAGAAATAATGTTAGAGGTGGGAACCCCATTTTCTTAAACGAAATCACAAACTGCATCTATGCCTGAATCGTGAGGATGCATGTATACAAAACAACGTCAACAGTGAAAATAGTATGAATAGAAGGATCAAAACCATGTTCATGCAAAAATGTCCAACATTTGCCTAAAAAGTGCCAGGAGTCTTTAATAAATGAAATTTCATTGATCAAATGGGACCCAACACAGCGTCAATGACCAAAGAAATACATTCAGTGACAGAGTGTGGACAGAGACAATAGGTCTAAGTGGGGGTTGGTAATGCTCTTATGGGTTTTAGGAATACCAAATATAACCCCAATGCGGATTGATAACAACACAAAAATCGTAAACCCTTGCGATTAATGTCTCCTGTCCTTAAAAAACCGTACAGTTCGGACTGTATAAAAGCGCACCCTGCGATTAATCTAAATAGAGACATAATAGTCTCATACTCGTCACTGTACTAACAATGTCTGACATACTGTTGTTGTATGCCTCTTGGCTCATGACAACAATGTTGCCACCTTTGTCGCTTTTCATAAATCTGAAATCTTTTTGATGATCTCAGGTTTTCAAAGCCAATCTTTCATCCCTAATTAGTTGTCCATAATGTACCTGTTTATTATTAAAGCTTCTGTTGTATACTCTTGTGTACATTGTTCCTCAAAACATCATAATGGTGTGATGTAAGTAAGGAGTAAAATCTGATGGTTTAATTAAAATCTTTTCATTTTGTTCTTCATTAGTAAGAATTCAACAAATATTTTAGTTGTGTCCTGGTAAATTCTTTAAGTCAATGATAGTCTTAGTAAGATTGGCCTGGGCAGATGAAATTCAAGCAAACTTCAAAACACTGGTTTCACAATCGGAAAACAATAATCAGTCAAGTTAATAATACTAAACTGATCTAAAAAAGTTTTCTTTAGGTCTAAATGCATGAAGAATTCGACCCTAAAGGTCCGACTTAAGGGTCAGTACAATCATTCCTGTTATTTACAATTGCCTTTCTTGTTGAAAAAAGTAGATGTAGAAGAGGAGCCTGTGGCATTGTCCAATAACAGTATTGGTTGCAGTCTTAACTGGATTGTGTTATCGTTGTTAGTAAAATGTCCAATTAAACTCCTTGTCATTATTGTCTGGCTTTTCAACACTACAACAATAGATTAGTAGAATAGTAGGTGATCAACCTCGGTTTGTTTTGAAGTTAACAATAATTTAAAGAAGGTACAGAGGTGAATTTTCATGTTCAACCCTAATGCACACACCAATAAGATCGTACATTGTTGTCACGGATTGCAACATGTGTAGGTTTATTTCAGGGACCTTATATTAAAATTGAGCACTATTGATGAAACTTTCAGGTTCCTGGTTGTATGTTGATTTGGCTTTCCAACGGGGTTGTTTACATCAATGAAAATGTTCTGGGTGTTCCGCATTCTATATTGGCATGGCGACCAGATGTCTCAAAACCAGGATAAGGGAGCATTTGTACAGTATAAAAACAAAGGATGAACAATGCACTTTTAAACATGCTGCTGTGTGCCATTTTTAGAAATTTTTATTTTCTGTATTAGACATTGTGCATTCTGATTTTTAGAGCAGGGGATTTTAAAATTATTTAGAACAAGCGTGAGACTATGTAGCAAATTAAAACGCTCAGTAATTTCCAGGACTAAATGATTTAACAACGTCAAATGTTTTAAATATGAGTACATAATAAAAAGAACTGTGATACATTGTCACTGTGTTTCATCTACAGTTCTTTCATTGGTTTTTTAGGTTAATTATTTGATTTTTGATTTTTCAATTAATTAACGATAAATTGTTTTACAATTTATTGTTAGTATTTAAATTGTGTGTAGAGGTAATTTGTTGCATTCTGAGAGTCTTGTAGCCAGCGGGTATTAAACATTGGAGCTATTGCACTTTGGTCTCTCATCTAGATGCTTTGATTTTATTTTATTTACGTGGTTTTTTGCTCCGTTTGGTTTCTTACAGCTTATGTATTTGCACTAAATTAAGCAGCAGCTGAGAGAATGTCTTTATTTCCAGCACAATTTTTCCTTCTTGCTTTCTGAGATCCAGACAGTGTCTGTGTTTCAACTAAGGACATGATGTGGGAATCTTAATTTTCTGTGATACAAGTTGTCCTCACCATATGGTGCAGTTGCTTACTTTATCTGTGTCATTTCAAAGGGCCATGGTACTTTGGAAGAAATTACTTGTATTAGTGAGTAAGTAATGAGTGTCTTCTGCCCTGGTTTTGAACTCTGTCAGACAAGCATTTATATTATATGTTTTCTCTTGTGCCTGCTGTGCCCTCTCCACATCTTCTCATACCTGTAGGCGTACAGTTCTTAGCTTGACCTGCAGATCCATAAAATGCCCAATTGTTCTAAAGGTGGGTGTTTCTTTTTTTACCATTTTTTAGTTTGCTGTGTGTAGCAAGCCTTGGTAAGCATTGCAGTATAGGAATTCAAATGGTGTGAATCCATCCTGAAGGGCTTGGGTATTCTGTTAAAAGCAAAGAGAGAGCGTGTTGTAGGTGGTCCCGGTTATATAACATAGACTTTTAAGTTTTGTCAGTGTTCAACTTGCCCATCATCTGTTAGTATCAACCTGCTTATCTGTTTTGAGAGTAGTATATAGATGTTCTTAGCTGTTTGACTTAAAAGATTGGAAACATTTATATGTATCATTCTGAGATGAATATTGTCCAGTAAGAACTTCTCAAGAAATTTGCACCCTAGAAAAGAAGCGTTTCTAATTCTTTCACTGTAAAACTGCACTGACTCTTCTTAGGGTATTGCTTGTGGAAATTTTGTTAAATAATCAATAATTACCAAATATACTAATAATAAATTTATTCACTTTACAGGTGGACCCACAATGTCCATTGCTGTGCATTTAAAAGGGACCTCTGCAATGGGCAAAAGTGTGAGGACTCAATCCTAGACCTGGCTACTGTCCTTTGATACTCTGGGTAAGCTGCATAATGGTTATTGATGTACTTCTTAATACCAGCCAAATAAAAAGTAAACAAAATTTGAGCCATTCTTTTCTCCATTCTTAAATGACGATCCAGAATCGCGAATATGAAACATATATTCATTTCATTACAGGTGCTCTAAAAGGCCTTTGAAGCAGTAAATAGCCAAGTATCTGTTTTCTGTCTTTGGTTATCGTCTACAGCAGATAATGTCTTAACTCAAAGTAAGGGATATGAAGTGTGCCTATTCTGTTCTATTGGTTCCTCGTCCACTTTGTATTTTCTCCAACTCTACTTAGGGTATTATCCTACTGCTAATCTTCCTTGAAATGGCTTATCTAGATGCTAGGCAAATCAGTGTTTTCCTCAGCATTCTGATGTAAAGTGGGAACTGTGGCTTGTTTTTCTACAAACACAGGTGCAGGCTTTTCCCCTTAATCTAGTTGATCTTCTATAAAGGACAATTCATGAAAAGTATTTCCTTCCCTTAGGGGTATTGGCTGTTTCCCTGTTTTTCTTCCTGAGTGTTGTTACCTGCCTTTCCATTAGTGTCTTGCTTCCATTTCTTGATTGCTGTCTGTTTTGGTATTGCAGCTTAAAACTCTGTTAACATTCCTTTTTTTTTCTTTACCTTCAGTATCAGATCCATATGACTATTCCAATTTTTTATTCCTATTTTCCTTAAAATATTCTTAACTGGGTTTTTTTTCCAGTCTGTACACTGACTTCATTTATCACTTAACTGTTAAGATTGTTGTGGTAAATTTTGCAATTCTTATACTTTCTTCCTTTAATATTTTAACATCAGTCATTTGTCAGGACTCTGTTTATCTAAGTTTGAACCAAAACCAAATTGTGTGTCCTTTTGTGTCTTTTAGCCTTGTTTTTTTCTGTTTGCTGTGAGTATGTACTTCTGACAGTATATCTGACTGAACTTTCCTCTAATAACTTCCATAGCCCTCTAAATGGGGGGAAATCTTTATGAAAAAAATTAGGCACCAGAGCTAAGGATATAAGAAAATATGTATTTCTGCTTGTGTTACATCTTATTCCCCTTTGTCTTTATGTATGCTTATCACATTGATTTTCTGTTTGCTGTTTATTTTATGCTTGCAGATATATTGCGATTTAATCCGTGTAATTATACTTCCTGAATCCAACAATCCTAGTCATTCTTTCTCTTCTACAGCAATAGTATGATGCTAGCACAATGGAAGATGCAGGCTCTATATTTTTAGAAGTTAATTCAGAATTATTGCACCCCATTGACTCTCTTTCAGTCACACTTTGTCTGACAAATTGCTGATTAGTATTAATAGACTGCTAACTAATATTACGAGTTTTTTGCAGGAATAGATGTTGTGACGATGTGAGGTAGTGCCAGCTATGCATGTGTAACATATGCCAGCATAGCTAGCTGGAGTTTTGTAAATAATTTTATGTCATTTGTATAGCAAACTAATTTGTACAGATGCTTATGATAAAAATGTATCAACAGTGGGTCCTGCTGGATAGAAAATAAACATACATGTATGTCAGGCTGTATTGTGGTAACTGCAGAAATGTATATATGTTAACAGGGGATGCTGGACAGGAAGGGGTTAAGCTCAGCCCAGCTTACCGTAGGAAAAATATTACATGGTATAAGCTATAAAGATTGTATCTCACAGGTCGGAATGCAGCCAGAGATGCAACCTTTGTGAAAACGAGGGCTAGGAATCTTGCTGTATTGTTCTTAGTGGTGAACTAATTGCTACCCTGGAAGGGTGGAAGTGTTGAAATGGTTTTATAGCTTCCAGATGCTGTAACACATCTTAGCAAAGTTCTGTGTGTTTGTACTGTGACACATATGTGCAAGATCCTGGTTCAGTTTCTAGTAAAGGGGAGTAGTGTGAGAACCACAGAGTTAGGTGATCAGATGTGATGTCATTCTGTAATCCGGCACTGAAATAATGCTTTAATAATAAATGAGACAGAAGTCTCAGGGCAGTCTGTCTGTAAAACCTGACAAGAAAGACCACTCACCTGCATCACCTTGCCTTGCTCTATTAAGTAAGTAGGAAACGGTAATTCTTTAGGATCAGTCATAAAAAGATAGTGAGATTAGATAAGTATTGTTTTTCTGTATCTGTGTAAATCTTTCCATCTGTGTTATTTTTAATATTTCCTGTTATTGAAGCTTGCGTGTTTATTGCAAACAGATATTCAGTATTTTCATTTTCTTTTATTTTTTTGTTATTAAATATATTTAAACTTTTCATTCTGGCTGGTCTTTTTTAGGAAATATTTAACCTTTGAGAGTACTTATATTTATTTATTGACA